>NW_024042261.1:40732739-40755739 GCF_014851395.1 Micropterus salmoides
TATTTGTTCTTTTCATATCCAATTGGGAATCCAAAACTGGAAAATGAACAAACGATTCGTTATGGTATTTATTTATGAATCCAAAACACACACACTCACACACACACACACAAAAACTAATAACTGCTTCTTTTTTGTACTTCTACATCACAAATAGGAAATGAAAAAATGGGCCACAAACCAAATATGATTTTGATATTTAATGTGTCATATTTGTTAACGAAGAACAAGTTGTTATTTATTTTGTAGTGGAATCCCAATTGAATATGAAAAGAACAAATTATACACAGGGTATAATAAATTGAACTGTGAATAAAAGTGAAATGTGTGAGAACTTTACTGTAAGCAGAACCAGGCACTTTTCGAATGAACTGGTTCAGATTAAGTCCATTCAGTTACCTGCGGGCTTCCACTTGCAAGAGAAAATTAAAAACGGAAACCAAAAAAACTTACAGTTTGTTCCACTTGATTTTCAATGTTCATGGACATTAGAAAAATTAGAAATAGTTTTGGATTAAAACAGAAAACTAGATTATACTTTAGTACCATGACCCTACTTAATATCATTTATAGCACTCAATGTTGAAGCTGGATTGAATGTCTGTGGATGAATTAAAGAAGAGTTTAATTTGTTTGGTAACACAACAACTCTGGATATGTAACAGTGGGTAAATCATGATCTTTTACCTAATTTTTATTTTTATTTTTATTAATTTCATCAGTGCAGTGTCACATCTGTCTGCGTAAAGCGCATGTTGGGTTCAGTATTGGGTTCAGTATTTAATGATTAATTATGCTATAATCAAAACCCATGTTAAGTCGGGACAAAGGAGTCGAGACAATTGCTCATAATTTGAGACTATACCATATTTTCTTTGGACACCCTAACTCGGACCTACTTTTTCTTTAGTAAGATAAAAATGGAAACTGACTGAGACTGAGTTGGCTACTCACATACAAAATATTGAAAGAGATAGTGCAACATTTAGCTTATTTTGGGATTAGAAGATTGATACAACTTGCATGTCTGCAAGGCAGGACTTTTTCTTGGCTGGGAACATTAACAAAGTGTTCCCCGGCTCCCTGGCAACTTGACAGAGCAAATAAATAGTCCTTTGGACAAAGGCAGTTGTTTTATGCTTTTTCCAGTGTTCATGCTAAGCCAACCAGCTGCCTTACAGACATCATAGTGGTACTGATCGTCTTATCTTACTCTTGCCTAAAAGGTCAATTAATATTTTTCCCAAAATGTCAAAAAATCCCTTTACGTTTGCCAGTTGCTTGGAGAGAGCCAGGGAGTTGAGTAAAAATCAATTCACAAAATCATCAACATGTCTTAGATGGCTTTAAAGTCTTTTAGGCATCAGCCGTTCTGTGCAGGAAGCCTCTGCGCACTGCTGAATCCCGTGATCCAAGTGTCCATCCTTCATATTACCTGCTGTTTGAGAGTTTGCCTTTAGATGCCCTTTTAATACTGATGGCCACACAGCAGGCAGCCCAGCACACAAATTTATGGTCCCAGCAGCCCAGTTGAATGTTGACAGTGAGAAGTGCTGGATACCAACTGTCCTGACAGAGAAATTATTTAGGAAAAAAAACCTAGCCAACTTTCCCAGGATGAAGAAGCACAGCTACTTGTGTGCTAAAATAGTGTTTCTAAAAAGTTGGCAATACTGCAGCACACACCGAAATCAGCCAGTGTGCTTTAGGATGCACTCTTCCCATGTTCGTGTCATATCAGTTCACTTTAATTGAAGTGTGTCATGACATGTTTGTTTTTTAAGTCTCACAAGAAAATCATTTTGAAATGACACATTAATTTGGCTTATTGTCATAAAACTGCAGCCCAGCAGTGCGTGTCCTGTTACAGTATGTATTCAGTTACCTTTGTTTAAATGCCAAAGAAAGTTACCTGGATTATCTGGGTTAGAGAAAGCATTTGAAAGACTGTGAGCACTGCCAGGAAACTTAATGCAATTACTATCAGATAAAAGCTGAGATCTATAGCTTCTGTACATTGACGCCCAGTATGGAAGTGGGAAGTAAATTAAATTGTGATTTTACGGACAAAAAATCCATTATAGTACTTACAAACAGATATTCAAAATGTCCTCAGTCGACCCCATAAAGTCTTGAAAAAAAGTAATTACTCAGAGTGGAACAGCCACCAGGGGCAATTTGGTGTTCAGTGTCTTGCCCAAGGACACTTTGACATGCAGCCTGGAGGAGCCAGAACTGTTACACTGAGTAGCAGTATATAAAGCAAGTAGAGCCAACTTATATATCACCATATTTAAAACCAAAAAGCTACACATTTTAGTACCCAAAACAAACATCCAAGTACCAGGAACATACCCAGAAAAGTCACTGGAAGAAGAATTACAGGAAAAAACACCTCGGCTCATTAGATCATCATTACAATTTGTTATGATGATGTAACAACACGTCTCTAGAGTTCAGGATGGCAAGCAATACAAGCAGTCAGACATTTTTTATCTGATCTGGTTGAACCCCTATTCAGCCACATTATCCAAACCATTGAAGTTGAAAACAAATGTTCTGACATAAATGCTGGATTTTCAGAACAACATGCTGGTTCAAGTTTGACCAACTATACTTACACACAGTTTTTCAATGTCGTGGGCAACTGTAGTGGGCCTTTTGAGTACATTCACCTACATTTTCATGGACAATTACGTGGTTGAAAGGATTATATAGTTAAACTAGGAATTTATTTACAGCCCATCTGGTCGTCTGACCCTTTGTATTGCTTGTCCATCTAATAATGTTATCACAGATGTTATCATTGCCCCAGAACCCACTAAAGAAGTTACTATAACGAAAAGCCTACAAAAATAGGACCTAGATTTGAAAACAAGAAAAATGATTTCGAGTAGATGCTGTGCATTGTCAAAGAAAATAAAAGACACAATTTATAATGCCCCTATGTGCTTGACTATTAGCAAATGAGATGATGAAGTGTGCACAAGGACTGAATTAGAAAAATGTGGGTGGTGGCTGCCGTCCAGCTGGCTCTTTGTGACAGGATGTGTGTTGCAACCAACATGAAATTTAGAAAACTGATGTGAATTGACTCCAATAGTGATATTAAACATAAGTTTAAGTCAACAATAATCACACAAATCCAAGCTATCGCGTTCAATTTGAAATCATTGCTTTTTCTTTTTTTTCAGAACGTGACAAAGAGCATGAGAGTCTTCTCTTGGCACTAACATCTTTCAAAGATAATCTGTCCCTGATCTCAAAGTGTGTAGCGTACATGGCATCATCAAAAATTCAGCACCTTACATCAGCATCAACAAAGAGGTACAGTATAGGCGTGGGGCCTTTGCAGTGTTATCTCTGTTGAGGAGGAGCTGCAGTGAATGCCTGTTGAGTCTCTGTTGCAACACACACAAGGTTTTGCAACATGGCCAATGTCAGCCTAGTCACGGCATATGTCACCTTAACCAAATTGTAAACTGGGTTTATGTTGGGTTTTTTTGGCTTTCCACAGTTGCTTCCACTTCTTTGGTGTTTTGTGGCTTGTGTGTTTTTTGTCAGCAAACAGCAACTCCTATAGCTTCTTGTCCCACAGATATCTCAGAGAGCTCACAGTGACAATTTTAATTGCCCTAAATTCTTCTTCTTACATCACTCACAGGGGGGGGAATTGTGATTATTATTATAGGTTCTATAGACATAAAGGCTGTATGTTATAGTTATTATATTTCACAGACAGGAAGAGAATGCTGCATAAAACAACATGCATAATTTATAGCACTAGGCAGTTGTGTGTGCGTGAAAAATAAGTTGTCTTGCTCTGTGGTCACTTTTCTTCCCAGACTGAGTGTCAGAGTGGGGGACTCTTCTCTGAAATAGTTTTTTCACTGAATTCCATTTTTGGTCTAATGGTTCCAGGTAACCGACAGCCTCAGCCATTTCTTAAAGAGGAAGCTCACTAATGGACTTTCAGACTGCGTAATTCCCCTGGTGAAACTTGTCTTAAGACAAACACAGACTGACTTTCCTGCTTCACGTTGCTGCCACCTATATTAACATTTGATATTTTCTTGGTCCTGAAACAGAACATGTTCAGGAAGCTACAGATGTGTTTTCTGTGTTGAAGAAATCGCATGTGCATCTGAACACCCTTGTCAGTGCACACCCACTCATTTTTCCTCTCTGTATCTTTTCTTGTATTGATGACACAAGCCACCACACTGTGGAGTGGTGAAATTCCCCTTGAGCAAAGAAACATTCTGCTAACCTTTGCATTAACATCTGCACTATATGACTCACCACCAGCATATTATCAGGTCGCCCAGGAACTAAATGTAGGACAGAGGTCACTGTGGTTACACAGCCGAGGAAAGAAATGTATATTTGTTTCTTTGACTCTGAATTGGAGCCTCGTGCTGCACAGAAGGAGCTCAGGGAGAAAAGGATTGACATTAACAAAAGCAACACCTAATTCTGGGTGCTGTTTGAGAGAGATGAAGGCTGTGGATGGAGATCCAATCAGATTTGTGAATCCTCCTGGATCAATACACTTCATTGGACAGCTCCTTGTCAAGCAAAAACATAAAGCTCAACATTAAGTGTGTGTTGAACTGAAATGTACCTTCAGAGTTACAAGAAATCAAGGCTGGAACTTAGATTCTAAAAAAGGGCAGGGTGGTGTGAAGATAAATGAGAAGTGAGAATTCAGACGAAATGAACGAAACACAACATCAGTAAACATGTTACTGTGTACATATACTGGATCACCTCATCCAAAACTGAAACTTTAGTTAGTTCTATTTTGGTAAACTGTGCTGTTGTATCATATGTACATGGATTCACAATCATAAAAACTTTAAGCAAGATTATGTTTAAGATTATTAGCAAGTTTTTCTTTGTTTAATCAGTACATTAAAGAGGTGGTATTGTGCTTTTTGGCTTTTCCCTCTCCTTTATTGAGTTATATATATATTTTTTGTGCATGTAACAGGTTTGCAAAGTGAAAAAGTCCAGCCCAAAGGGAGTTCCCATCTCCCACAGAAAACTCTGCTCTGAACTGCTTGAAAACAGCTCGTTTGTAGTCCTGCCCTTCACTTCCTTTACTTGTGACATCACAATGAAAATGCGTCATAAAGCTTGCCAAGCGGCTAGCAGAGGTCAGGCACACCCTCAAACCAAGCTAGTCTGAGCGGAGGCCCTTTGGCTCGTCTCGCCTTTGTTTGGGTTTCCATTGTAGAAATGTTGTACCAGTACCTACTTCCTTTTGTTCGTATCACCTCACCTCCATCGAGGTTCCAAGCAAGCTGAGGGATACTAAAATGTAATGTGCAAACACGACAGACTGCTGATTGGTCAGAGAGAATATTCACTATTTACTGCATCATCATTGCTGCACCAGACAGAGGCCAGCAACAGGAAGTTTTATATTTTACAGTTTTCGTATGGAATTTCATCACTAAATCCACTTCTGAGAAGTTTTGAGGTGAGAAATCAGCTGCATAGATTTTGAATATTGACAGTTTTACGAGAAGTAATCGCTGAACAAAATTATGCTTGAATATTTTCGGAGTTGAGGAGCTCCGCAAGTGGCTGCGGTGGAAGCCTGCGCCAACCCGCGGGAGGAGCGTGTGAGGCCGGCCAGCCGCCCGCTCACAGAGCCCTCTGCTCCCACCGTCACACAGACCACTGCAGCAACAACGGCAGAGCAAAATACCAATTTCATACCGCTTATCTGTCTTTACATTCTGAGTAATGCTGAAACGTTTTAACTTAAAAAAGATAAAGCTGTGTGGATCGCTGGTGTGTGTGTCGCAGTTGTGTGTGGCGTCGCTATGACGACAAGCTACGTACTATCTGTGGGTACTATCTGCAATGGAAAAAGGAGCAAAGCCGAGTAGAGTCGAGTCTATTGATTTGCGCTATGGTAGCATTTTTCAGTAAGGCAGCATAGATCGTCAGAACACCGGCAACAGTTCAACATTTAGTCCTGATGGAAAGATGTGGAACATGATGTTGTGGACTTGAGAGTAACTTATACCATCTGCTAGGTTACGGTCGCAGTCTGAAGCGGCTGTGATTTGGATCACACTTGTTTCTTACGACCCGCCCTTCTCTGCTTCTGATTGGCCCTTTAATGAATTATTTTTGATAGAGATCTGATACTTGATACTGTGGTAAAGAATGTTAAAATGTTATGTAAAAGTTGTTTTACAAAAAATTTAAACTACTAATTTTAACTTTAATATTCAAGCTTTAACTACAAAGAGCACTCTGTCATTTCAAGCTTTTTTTCCTGAGAGTTATCTGTAAATATAAACATCAAAGTATTTATCCCCCAAAACGCAGAAGACCTCCAGGACTTTTTTCAGCCCCAATTTATGTCTGCAGGTCTTACTTTAAGGCTTACAGCCCCAACAAACCTCCACCAAGAAGTAAAGCTTAACGGTTGAGAGTGCATTGTAAAACTGATTCAAAAACATGATTCTGACAAGTGAGTGGGACCTGCCCCACGTTAAATTAACAGATGATAATCTATCAGTGTTGTGTTTACAGCTTTTTTCGCCTGCCTCCAAGTGGGTTTGACAAACACATGTGAGATTGACATAAATCTTCTCACGTTAATAGAAGGCAATTCCCTGTATTTTCCAAAATGTTGTGATACTCCTTAAAAGACTTGTGCAGCACTGCAGCATTTCTCTCTCTCCCTGTTTGCTCACTCCTGTAAACAGTTCTCTCTGAAAGGCCTGTAATCTCCGCTCTGCCTCGTCTCATCCCTGTGTAATGATCTTGCAGTGAAACAGGATCAGGAAGAAAGATTTGGGAAGAGTCCTCCAGGACCAACAAGATGGAAAATAATGGGTCCTAGAGTGTAGACATCCATTACGTGGTCTGTTTTGTGAAAGACACAGCAGTCATCAGCCCCAAATAGCATCTTATGTATCTCTGTCAGGATGTACCCATTTACACCAACTGGGTCCAGGTGCCAGAAGAGTCTCAGCCATCAGGATATCTAGAAGTATTAGACCTGAAAAAATTAGTTGATTAATCAATTAGTGCAACTATTTTGATAATAGATAGTTCCAGCTTCTCAGTTGTGTGGATATGCTGCTTTTAACACCTCGACGCCGATTGTCGCGAATTCGCATCATAGCTCTTCCTTGCAGACTGCAAGCCAAGATAGCACATGAATTCCCCCAATGCCTGTTGGTGCATATTCAATACATACCTAGGAACCTTTTGCAAGCCCTGGATTCTCGTTTATGCCTGTTGTCACTAATTTGCATCATACCTACACATACCTGAATTTATATATTTTCTATGTTCTATAGAGAAATTAACAATCTTCACTTAATTTAACATCAGCTTGAAAGCAAATGAAAACACAAATTATTATTTTTTTGATTGTAAAACAATTCAGGTGTTACGGTGTTAATACTTTTATGTGATAGCAAATTGAATATCTTGTTATCTTTCTGTTTTTAAGATGCTTTATGACTCATTACTGAAGAAGCTTTTTGGATGACTGACGGAGATGTAGAAGTGATGAAAAATGAAATAAACAGTTTAACAGATATAGTACGGACATAGTAGTTTGAAATGAGTCCAGCTACAGATTGCAAAGCAGCAGAAGGTGATACATACGTGTTTGCACGTGTACAACATGCAGTGTATGAGTAGCTTTCTGCATATGTTGTGTATACATCTGTACAAATGTGAACATGCTGGAGTTATATGTCTTGAAGCATGCTCACGGTTTGTTGTTTCAGTGCTTCTGCATTGGTATGATTCTCTGTTCTCCTAAATAATGACCCTGATCCTTGCCTCCTGTACACTGTTCCTGGCCTGCCCTTCATCCACAGACTGATGTGCTAATATGCTCCTGTTTAAGGAGAGCCTGACATATCATCAGTTATGGCCCCACAGCCAGAAGTGCTTGGAGAAGACAGCTTGTGATTAGTGTCCCTCTTTGCAGGGCTTGAGGTCTGCTGAGAGGACCATAAGAGGCAGGGTGGCATGCAGAAGCAGGGGTGATGGTGGTAATGTGGTGAGACACAACAAGGGCGAGGGTGGTGGCAGAGCATCTGAAGATGCACGTCTGTTTGAAATGTTGTCTGGCAACACTGCATGATGAATACAGTGTACCGTAACTCGGTGTTGAGCACAAGTTGAATCTGTCATTGTGTTTGTTAGTTATGCCAGGAGGGCTAAGATTAATTTTTACGTTAAATATTATTTCAAATAACAAATTGTTGCAAGAATAAGGCAGGGTAAATGTCAATTCAAGTCTATGTGTCCGTGTGGGCATTACTTTCTACATGTATACTTCATGGAATAAGTGAAATGAGTAAGAATACAACAGCAATTCTGACAACATCGATTGTGCAATTCAAGAAATTACACACAACCACAAATAACATGATTACTTCCTAAAAAGCACAGAACATCTGGGCGTTGTTTTGTTCCACTGTGGACTGTGACCACTCCTGACACATCTAAGAATATGACGCTGTTCCAGAGTTTCAACGTTATTATGGCATCGAGCTCAGCTCAGAGCTTAGAAGAATCACAAGAGAATTGCTGTTGTTTAGGCTTTGCATACGGGCAGCCTCTCCCTCTCCCTCTCTCTGTCTGTTTTGTGGGTGTATCTGAGAATCAATATGTAAGGGACCGCATCCGGGTAAGTTTAGCCACTTAATAAACATGTACGGGACATAATCTGCCCTGTGCCTGATACCTCTGGTTTGGCCTGCCTCTGTTGCTCCCCCTGGCCTCCCTCACTATGTCTCTAGATTATTAGTTTTCAGCCCAGGCCCTAGCAACAGAGAAACATTTACACCAATGCACAAAAGCACTCAATCAGCACAAGCCATTAATTAGTTCACTGTTTGTTGGATATTTCATGGAGGAAATGGAGAATTGTTGATAGAGAAGAGGAGCGAGGTGACAAAGAAGCTTCCTGGGCCAGCTGCTGCTTCTCTCTCTGCCCAGGGTGTATAAGCAGCCAGCTGCTGCTGTCTGGGCTGCCTGTCTGCAGCCTGTCATACCTTAAAGGTCAAAGCAGGAAAAAGTTGGGGTTTTGTCATGTAGCATTGTCTGCATCTGTACTCGGGAACCTAATCTGAAAATTAAAGGTGTACTCCCACATGTTAACACGTGTTTTATTGGTATAAAGAGTGAGATGTTGACATTTGGTAAAGCCTAACATAACCACAGTTTTAACTGACACTGATACTAAACACCCGGTCATGTGTTCTCATCTGCTTTTAACACCAAAGTGCCGACACCTCCGTCATGTAACACTGTTACAGAGGCTTTGATCTGGTTTGATTTGGCTCCATCCAGCAGACAAAATGTTTAATCTTGGGTTGACAGGTTAACAAAAATTCTGTCCAGTGAACAAGCTACCTTTTGGAAATATTGATTACGACTGTTTATCAATATAGTGAGGAGAGAGCAATGATGTTGAGACCAAGCTGATGAGTTGGCTACAGATAAAACTACATGCTGAGTAGCTTGCAGGGAGTGAGTGTGAAGCAGGTCATTTATGTTACCAAAGCCGCTATGGATAATAAAGGTTAAAATCTGAGACAGAAAAGCAGCAGTACTCTGCATCCTGACACCTAAACTGAGGACACACCATTTTCTAGGCCTTACATTTGTAACCTAGGAATATTAAAACTTTGTCTAACCTCGAACATCTCTTTCTTCAGATTGCAGGCTTTATCAACGCCATTCACCCATTTTGTGGCGACACAGAGAACCTGACAGCCTTCCGCTTCTACGCCCTCAACCCCATTGTGGATCCCTGGGTCTTCATCATCTGCCGCAAGTCTGTGTTTCGCCACCTTTGCTCTCTGCTGAGCTGCCGCTTCAGCAGAGGAGCCATGAAGTCAACAGCACACTGTGCGCTGTCTTTACCCCTTGACAATCACATACAGTGCAACCCCCCAGATGTGACAGTTCCACAGGCCAACATGTACCCAAATTTACCTCCGTGACCTAACAAAAACCCTCAGCTGTGCAGGGTGTCTGGAGGCTGGGAAACTTTCAACTCTAATAAAAATTGGAATGAACTTTTACATTTGCATAAAGGATTCTTCCACTCCTTTACCTTATAAGGCACACAGACTTTGGCAAAGAATAATGTGTCACAATGGAAATCTTCTTTCTTTCTCTATGAACTAACTAAAAAATTATTGCACTGGGTCTTGAACTTCATTGACTGATGGAAACTGTTGCAAGGAGAGATGTGCCATAAAACAAACAGCACTGTAACTTAGCACTAAGGAACACATCAAACCATATCATGCCTATGAATAATATACTGTAAAATAAGAAATATGCACTCGGGTAATCAACATGCATGAATGTATACTGTCTTCTTTTTTATCTTAGCCTTTTCTTTAAGACACAGCAGATAACCGTCGGTTAATGGATTGTCCTCATCTACAATTTCTAAGACATGAGATGCAGGTCACTCTCAACATGAAAATCATAGTTTATTTCCCTCGCTTTCATCACTGGGGGCGATGACATGTTCATAAATTTCCCCTGACCAGAATTATGATGTAGCAGTCATCAGTTACCGGTCAGAGTGATCCAAGAGAGAGACATGTATTTTATTCAACTGAGGAGAAGTTTATTAAAAAATTATTTGATCACCAAAGTTATCGCAACTTATCCATTCTGGCACCAAACAATAGATAAGATACGGCAATCCATCCAATAGTTGTTGAGACATTTTACTCAGAACTAAGAATGTGAACCTCGTGGTGGCAATCGACAAAAAGTCAGGGGATCAGTAGGCATCTTTTCGGGAACATGAACGCCTGCACAGAACTTTATGGCCATCCATCCAATAGTTGTTGAGATATTTCACTCAGGACCAAAGTGGTGGAAAGACAGACCGACACTGCCATCTCTAGAGCGACACCTGTTTTCTAAAACACACATCTTATAATCTCATATTGCAGCATTGTTCCGCCTGCAGTGGAGCGCAGACCACTAGTACTATGAAACAAATAATATACAGTATGTGTACCAAGAATATGCACCATATCAGAATCTCATCTGTTTGGCTGCTGTAGTCAGTCAAAAACTTCTTATCCAGACAATTATGTCACTGTATTGCCTGAACATTTGATTCCACCCTTCCTTCTCATTTTCACTGATTTCTAAGCTACTTATGATGATTATCTGTGAAGAGTCTCTCACATTTGAAAAACTCTGCTGCTGCAAAATGCACTGGGAGGATTAGTCCTTTGTTGTTGTTGTGACTTTAATGATGTAACTGCATTTAATGTAGCACATTTATGCCTTTTCACTGTTCTATAATGCTGTATCTCCTTGCAATGCTTTGGTTTATACAGTGGAGTGCAGCATATATGAGATATATGGATAACACAGATAGTGATTTGAATTTGTTTATGTTTGTTTTTCGGCTGCATTGCACATTCACTTTACACTTTATAGTCCTTAAATGCTCAATCATGCATGACCCGAGGTAAGTCAGACACATCACCACTTGTACAATTGGTCTTTAAGGGTATGAGGATTTGAGTAGTACAGCCATTAAAATTAATGAAAGAATACATTTTTAGAAGAAAAAAAAATTGTATTCTTTATACAGTACACATTTTGTTCATGTGAAATAAAGTATTAATAAAGAAAAACTGTCTCACAATGTCTATGTCACTGTTTATGCTGTTATATGTGATGTTCAACACTCCTACATATTAAAAAACATACTGCTCTCTATCTCAGTTCATGTGTAGTTCCTGACTGTCATGAGACCTGAACACATTTGCTGTGCGTTTACAGTAAATGAAATGGAAGCAGTGCCAAGATAAACAGAAGATGTTTAAGTTTACATGATCATTTGTTTTTGTCTTGTTAAACTGTAACATCAACCCTGACTTCAGCGTGACATTTATTTTACTTTCAGTGCTATGTTAAAACAGTTGCCATACGGAAAGGTGGAAAGCTACTTTTAAGAAAACAGGTAGGGAAAAAATTTAATGTCTTTAAGTGATGACATCTGAAATCCTTTTATGTTCCAGTATATCAAGTTTCCGACTGATGTAAAATTCAGATGGTACAGTGTGTAATTGTTTGTTTGTGAGTTACTATGGAAATTACATTTTCCCCATAAATGTGATTGAATTTTTAGACATACAACAGCAAACTTCCGATCCCTGTTAAACTCTGTGTTCTTATTCATATGTTCACCATTATGGAGGAAATTTGGCATGACATTTTCGAGGGCTATGCCTAAAAGATTTTGTTTCTGTAGGCAAAATACCTTTGTGTTATGTTATGTTATGAAGGAATTAGCCCTTTAGTAATCACAAGTCATAATGCAGTCTGAGAAAAGCAGCCCGAGGCCCAATACAGTCCTAAAGTCTTGCGTCTACGTAAAGTATGCAGGCTCTTTGACAAAAAGAAGTCCTTTACCCACCTGCCTTGTTGCTCTCTGCGAGCACATGCAGGATCTGAGGCAATGTCGCAAACTTTGCAAAATCTGTTGCAGTGAAGTTTAAAAGAGACGCCTCCTTATCAAACCGACCATCCAGGATTGGGCCCCATGGTGCTTGAGAGAATAAACATTAAACTGAGTTAGCAAGATTTGAAATCAACATCATTCTTTTAAACTTCATTCTTTCCACGTTATTTGTGCCCTTTTTGTGTCAGTACACTTTTTAGTCACCATCTATGTTTAGTGTCCACAGTATTTAGTTATTTCAATGTTCAATTTTTCATTCTTCATGTTGTAACAGATGCTTAATACATGTAGTGTGCATATGCACACAGTTTTCTTGTGTCTTGTTTACAGTAGTTGCTCAATTTCCCTGCATTAGTTTGAAGTTTATCTAACATTTCAAATTAAATACAATACCACCGGCCTCTTAATCTCTTTTGTAAGTAAGCTGCAAACATGTGTTAGCCCACATTAATCCTGTGTTACCTACACACCAATAAACAACAACTGCAAAACTTAAGTCAGAAATAATGTCAGCATAATTTCTTAGGGGTTCTCCTATAAAGTGTAAATTTCGAAAATTTGACATGTTTACAAATAGTCAGATGTGTGATTCAGAGTAATAGCAAGCGTTGAAGTGTTGAAAATGACAGATAAATATTTACATTTGAAAGTGCTGGTTTATGTGGGAAATGACGAGGCTCATGCAAATAAAAATGACATGCAACATTAACAATATTGAATTTGATAGCTGATTGATGACAGCTTACTATGTAAACAGTTTAATTTTTATGTATTAATATTGGTTTTCAATCTTTAGAAACTTGTTTCTATATATTGACATCAAAGTCTTATATAAAACGTTAATGGAGCAGCAATTGTTACTGCAGCACCACCATGTGGTATGAAGAACTATGACTGACATCCAGTTTTGGAAGTGTACACTAAAGGAATAGTTTCTCCTCAGGCAACCACTCTTCAGTGACAGCAGGCTGGCAAGGAAGTTAATATGCTCTGAATCAATTCCCAAACTTGAGTTGCTCAACGAAAGATAAACCGCAGGGTGTGGGAGAATAAGAATTCACATACAAGAGTAGTTAGGATGTGGCTCATATGGTTTGTTTTATCAGCAGCTCATACAAATTGATAACATGGGCCACATGTTCAGAAGAATTACTTCTCAGAAATGAAGCATGGAATTTCAAATACTTTCTTTGATGTGGGAAAAAAAAAAAAAAAAAAAAAAAAAAAAAAGAGTTTCTATGTCTGCTTTTACATCATGGAGAAATAACCTCTCGAGTACAGACTATCAACATGTTTATTTCAGTTTTTGTTAAACACCTTGCAAGTTGTCCTTGCCCAACATAAATGGTAGTTTTTTTCAGCACAAACTCAGCTATAAGTGGGACGAACGGCAAATCTGTAAGGGAACCCAGCTAATTTTTTTCCCCCTTTTCATTGAAAGTCTATGTATGGACTAAATCCGTGAAAATATATTTTCTTTAAAAACAATATAAAAACATAGATGGCCTACAGATGCTCGCAGCTTAAAGCCAGAATTAGCACGTTCAACTGGTAAGCTGGGAGGCTTGTCACTATGATATATAACTAAAGTTATGTTACCATAAATACGACATGCTCTGTGTATTCAGCGATGAATAGACAGACTCCAGAGAGCAATATCCTGACCACAAATGATGCCACACAGAACCAGTATTTTATTTTCTTTGACCTCTGAGCACATATCAGTCAAACACAATTGTGTCCAACATTTATCACCCTGTGAGAGGAAAACTCAAATCCCAGTAGCTCAATGTCCACACATCTAATTAACAGAGAAGCTCTAGGAGTAACTTCCTGCCTCAAACAGTTTGATGACGATGGCTTCGTGGGGCTGCAGTTCCAGCTTTTTCAGAGTCATCGACCCCAAACGGTCCATTCCTGTGCTGGTCACAAACACTCCGGCTTCAGGCAGGCTCGGGGCCCAGGCCGGAGCCAGGGCATGGAGCTCAGGCCCAACATTTAGCAGAATGAGGAAGTGGACGCAACCCCAGAACGCAAGAAAGCCAGGATCGGAGCAGAGAAGGAGAGGCAAGAGTAGAGTTGGAGGGGCTGGTGGAGAATTAAAGGGGAGGAAAGTAAGAGTCCCATACAGAAGAGCTTCTTCTCTGGCTCTGGAGCGACTGAGGGAGGTAAAGAGGGCAACAGCTGAATGCTTCATCTTCTCCTTATCCTGATGCAAGGATGGTAGAGATCAGTGGCAGATTTTTACATACAACCTACCCAACAGCTGCTTTGTGTCTATAAATACAGCTTTACATGACCTGAACTGATAGGACTCATTCAGATTACTCACTAAATCGGTGTCTGTTGGTTCCGTCATCTCTCCATGTGATGCGCCTGCTTTCAGAGACACATTCTGTATGGCAGAACGGTTTTATTTATAATATGAACTTTTTAAAATGGATAATTAATGGACTACAAATTCTCAAGCAGGACTTCACCTGAGTTTGGCTGATCTCGTCATACTGGATGGCAGGTGATCCTGGCAGTGTCATCGTCAACACCAGGAGTAATTTCTTCAAGTCATGAGATGCTTTACCTTCAACCTGCAGAAACGCATAATAGATTAATTGTTTCAGTAACTTTTCAAGCAAAAAGGCCAACTATTTGCTGGTTCTAGTTTCTCCAATGTGAGTTTATCTCATTGTAATATGTTCTTTCTTTAAGCTTGTAAATTGGACAAAAGTCACAATGGGCTGTGCTAACTTATGATGTGTATTTCTCACTTTCCCTGATGTTTGAGATGGAATGATTAATCAAGAAAATAAATCTCCCAATCATCTTCCAATCATATAAGAACGGGTGCAAAATTTCAGGAATGTAGGGAGGGAAATGCAGAGGGAAAGTAAAATTACACCATCACATCCAATCAGTATTTAGTATTGTTTACGCTTTCAACATTTATAATAAAATAATTGGACAAAAACATTGCTCAATTGTAGCTTGTTTAAAGCTTAATTGTTATTCAGACTAGTTTGCCACCAAAATATAGTAGAACTTTCTTGTATATTGAATTATGTTCACAGACATATGCATGTCTTACTGTCCAGCTGGGCCATATAACTTCTTCTCTTGCTTGCAGGTGTGTCTCTATAGCAGCAGCGACTTCCTTGGCAGACAGGACATGACGCGAAGACGGCAGAATTGATTTCATGACCACATCCACCAGTGTACCGTTGTTTAGAGGAGGCAGACTGTCTCTCATCTGTTTAACCACCACAATCCTGAGGAGACCACAGACACACTTTAATTACTTTGCAGCTTCATTTTATATTGAAACAGACCCACATCTGCACGTGTAACGATACCTTTCCTCTTCCTGACTGCTGAATTCCTTCAAGATGCCTCTCCACTCCAGCAGAGTCTGAAATGTAAATATTTTAGTGAAGTTTGTGGAAATTGTTAATAAAAAAAAAAAAAACATTTTCGGAGCACCGTTTTACCTTTTCTGAATACGCTGCATCTGTGTCACAGATTGCAAAACCTGCTACACCCTGCTCCAACCAGAACCAGAGTGCATGCTGCAGAAACAGTATTGTCATGTTTTAGGAAATCTAGCATCACTGAGAACATGATAAGTAGCATGACGAGAGTGTAGGTTTTAAATATACCGAGTGGTTTGATGGCTTGTCTGCGTTTCCTGCTACATCCTGAAGTCTCAGCAGATCCAGTTTACAGAAGTCAACCACCACTTTGAGGCCTGCAGGACCAATACAACTCGTAACATCAAATCATGCAGGTGTTAAGTCTACCTTAGTGTGCAGGCTTTTTGACAAAAATTAGTCCTTAACCCACCTGCTTTGTTGCTCTCTGCGAGCAGATGCAGGATCTGAGGCAACGTCGCAAACTTTTTACCAGTTGAAATGAAGTTTAAAGGAGACGCCTCCTTATTAAACAGACCCTCCAGGATTAGGGCCCCTATACCCAGGGACCTGAGGAAGGGAAGCTGCTCACACAGCGCTTGAGAGGACAAACATTAAACTGAGTTATTAAGATTTTAAAAACATCATTCTGTTTAACTTAATTTTTACAAGCTTTTTGTGCCAATTTTAGTCTCACACTTTTAGGTTACCATCCATGTTTAGTGTCCACAGTATTCAGCCCACAACATTATCGCTGTGTTGCCTACACACGGTCCTGATGAGGCAAAAAAGTTTTCTGCCCTGAAGAAAGAGCCATGTGAAACTCTTTCATGCCAAGAATGACAAACGTTGGCATTAGCTCAAAGCTAATGCTATGTCAACTGGGTTGTCCCAATTTATTTTAAATGTATTTGGGAATACAGAGCTCTAAAGCAAGTCTGAAGGCCCGTCCTTAAGCAAGCCCCTGTGTCAAGACGTTTAAAATCTTCATTAGCAGCAAATCTGGGACTAGATGGTATTCTAGCATATAATACACTGGAAAAGGGTGGGAGGGACTGCAGGTTAGGGCCCAGCAGCTCATATTTTTTGCCTTATGGCCTCCCCAAGCAGGTAAATCCAGCCTGTGACAAAACATGTCATTATAAATTTAATTATAGCATGTCATGTTCTTGCACCATGAACCTTTTGTGTTGAATTGCAAACATGTTAAAAGTGAACTACAAACAAACCTGTGACAGGGACAGCCTATAAAGATCTACTGCATAAATTTGTGATCCAAGACTGTCTCGATCTGCCTGGAGACACTGTTATACTATCAAGTGACCACCAGGAGGCAGGTAGTCAAACTGACAAATCAAGAAATCTAGTTGCACAGGGACCTTAACTGGGACAATGCACATTGTTTTGGGGGCTAAACCAAACAAACTTTTTTTTTTTTTTTTTTAAGTGATACAGGTTATGTCCTTACCATTCATGTTCCCTGACCCCTCGGCGTGTTCCTCCATGTACAGGTCTAGCTGCAGCTGGTAGAACAGCGACTTCTGCCACCACGTGAGCGGTGTAACAACCGGCCGGGGGCTCACCACTACGATGGCGATGGAGGTGGCTAGCATGGCCACCCATGACAGCCAGAACAGCAGCACCAGGTAACAGCGCACATTCCTCCACCCCGGACCCCCCGCGGTGAGCTCCAGCTCCTCCTTGGTCATGGGCTGCCACTGCCGGACCGGCTCCGGGACGAGCAGAGGGACGGATTCCGACACGCCCACACTGCCGGACAGCCCGGGACCTGGCGCGCTGCCGTAACCGTTGTCTCCTGCGTTAAGAGGCATCCTGCCCGGCTGCAGGTAGGTGACATACTATAGTGTTAGATGAAGGGGTTTGATTTCAGTTTGGATGAACATGACACTCAAATTGTAGCAGGCAGGAGGTGGCCAACTGTTGCATGGCTGAAGTTTTGTTTGGACCTGTTCGTTTAACCTGTTTCCATACCGTGTTGTCTGTCTCTTCGACGGCCTCTTTATTAGTATCCATGTGAACCACTGAGGGACAACAGTTGGTAGCCTGACACAGGTGCTGCAGGAATCAACGTGTGTAAACACTCAGGGTGCAGCTATGCAATGACCTCCAGCCATTCCCCCCTGGCATTACCTCTTTTACACAGGTGTTTCAATTAAATAAATTAACTGCTTTGACACGCTCCAGGTCAGGTGACCTAAAGCCAAAAAGTGATCACAGGCCTTTCTTGTTGGCCAATAAGGTCCTGTTTTTCATAATTTTGTCTCAGAACAGCATACTGTAGGCTACAAGGTGGATAAGACAAGATATGTGTGGCCTTGTGTATTATCTGAAACTTATCATAAAGTCAAGAATATGCACTCTAGACCGCAGTAAAGGGTCTGTTCACAGTCACAATGTGCTATGTGCATTGAAATGGTTATGGTCACTGTAATGGTTCCCCCTGTTCGTAAGTGGCTGCCCAATCTCAATGAAACTTTGGAAGATACCCACTTGATTTTGTCTAACTCAGTCTCATCTTAGCATAATCCTTTATCACCATTTGCCAGTATGCATTTTAAAAGTCTCTCACAGGGATAACAGGAACTCCTGCTCACGTATAAAACATTTTAAGCACTCCGATAGCTAGCCCAAGCATTTTTGTGTCCCAAAGCAGACACGCACACATTATAATAGAGGCAGATATTTAAATTAAACCTATACTTTACAAAAAACAGAATTGGATTTAATTTTGTGTACTGTACTTTACTTATATAGATGAATATCTATAAAGGGCAAAGAAATTACATACGTTTAAATAAATAAATACAATATTTCTACAATAATGTAGAAATGCATAAATAAATAAAAAAACTTAAAAATATAGAAATAACCCTTTTCATTACAAAAATGTGTTTATTTTCAATTATTTATTTCTGCATTTATTTATTTATATTCATTTTTTGTTCTTCATAAATAATTTTATGGATGATTAATTCATTGCATATCTAGCTATTTTCATATTTCTTGTATTGTTTATTTTGACTGCTATTATTATATCAGTCTGACATCCCTTTCATCACATCTTCCTTGTTCCATACTTGATTACTCTCATCATATGTTATCTTTTTTATGGACAGATTAAGTTAAATTAAAGTCATTTAAATTCCATTAAGCTCAATAAACACCTGATACCTCTTTAGATAATAATGAAAAAATGCCTTGGCATGGTTGTTAGTTCCTTTGATACGTAGACATTTAACCGATACAAGCTTTACCTGGTGGCCATTAGGCTTTAAACAGCTGCTCAGTTTGTCCGGATCACCAGGAAGAAACACAGGCAAACTCAACACAGGAAGGCTCCAGCCTGACTAGCCAGGTTCAAACCCAGAGCCATCCTGCCGTGCACACTAACCACTTTGTCCCCAGGTTGCTCATCTAAATACCACACGAACACGGTCACAGACATTACTCACATTTTTCTGTCTGACTGAGGTTTCTTTGCCTTTCCCCTCGGGCCCTCTTCTTCTTTTTCTTCTTTAACTTTGTCTGCAAGTGTTCTCAGCTGAGCAGTGCCTTCCTGAGTTGAATATTTGAGTGATCTGACTTGTCGGGAGTGAGGAGGTGAGAAGGACTCTCCGTCCCCTAAAAGCTCTGCTCACTCAATTAATACAGAGGTGCTAAGCCTCACCACACCCTCACAACACACTGTGAAGAACCCATGACTGCCAAAGCAAGCCCCCTAAAGTCCCTCATGTGTTAGTTTTGACTTTGACTTGAACTATCTTGTTTTAATTTGTGTAGTATTGATACAATAGATAGGCTTAGTGAGGAATAGTGACGCTTTTAAAGAGAATTTTTATTTATCTCCTGTATAGTCTGTGTGCTGAATGTCCTAAACACTTTTATTTGAGTTTGAATGTTTGAATGAAATGTATGATTGTATGTTCAAAGCCAACATTTACATCATTCCCACTCTGTTAGTCAACAACCAGCCAATAGAAAGGGTTGAATCATAGATACCTCGGGACAATAATTGATCACAAACTTACCTTCCAACCAAACAGTGAAAATATTGTGTGTGTCAGCACCTCCTTTTTGAGGAAGCTCCGCAGACTTCAGGTTCACCAGTCAGTCCTGATAGCTTTTTACAAATACGTAGGAAAACAAGAAATCAGTAGAATGAAAAATAGCTGAAATTATAATAATTAAGAAAATAATACTATTAAATTATTAGTATTATATTAGAAACTTATTTGGCATATATTATTTGATAATGGATCTATGTCAACGACATAATATTGTAAAATGAAACATGTATCAAAAACACTGGTTACCACAAAAAATTATCGTCATTATAATCATTATATAGTATCTAAAACTTTAGATCTATAATAATGGAACAAACTGTGAGCAACCTTTGTACAGGCTATACAAATAAGTTTCCTACAAGAAAACAACTTTTAAATCACACAGTAACGTGTGATTTTTTTTCTCTATACAGTGCTAAAGGGGCCCAAGTTTAATGAGGTATGTGTGATAGTTCCTGGAAACATCTCATCCTCTTTCCCTCTTTCTCCCCATCTCTTTTCTTCTGCTCTCTCTTGCGTTCTTCAACCTTTTGTGTCTGTCCCTCTGGCTTTCTGCGGTTATGTTCTTGCTATAACAAGTCATTGCTATCCTTTGCAACCTGACAGTGTTGTGCAAACAAATTTTTTACTGTGTGATGCTGGGTTCCATCACAAGACTTTCTGATACCCATGTGGCCCACGTGCCGAGGACATATTGAGTGCTGTGCTTTTTTGTTTTTGAGTGTGTTATTTATTGCCTTAGAAGAAAGGATGTCAGATCATGTGTTTTCCGCACGTACAGTTTGTTTTGTCAGCCACACATTAAGGTAAAGTTAGCTGCCTTAAGCATCCAGAATGTGCAGATAATGTGTCAGTATTTCCCCAGGCACCTTATGGTTAATTATTTTTAAAGACTCCCTGTCAATAACAAATAATTTTAGAAAATATAGTGCCAATATTACAGAAAAAGAACACAATTGGTATTTTGACTTAAATTTAACTTTTAATTGACCGTAAAGCAAATGCTCAAAGAGAATATATTACATAAAGAATCATCGTTATTTTAGTGCTAGTCTAAAATGAAAACATTTAAGATGGTCTCCATGGAGAGGGTGAAGCTGGTGCTGATCCTGTTTCCATGGTAACATCTTTAGTTTGAGTCCTCCTCCGATCCTTCAGTGTCCTGAAACACACAACATTGAATATCTACTTTGTAGACATGACTTTGTTTTCCAGGCTTGCACTTAAAAATACATCAGCAAGTACTTTTATGCCGTTTTAAAAATCAAAGGTGGCAACTTATGGTTTAGTTCATTTTCAGAGAAGTTCGTGAATATATAGAATATATATATATATAGAATATATAGTTTTCAGCATCCATACTCTCATGTCAGCTGGTGGAAGATTTTTATTGGTATTTTATTTTCATTCCTATGGCCACAACTAATGATTATTTTCATTATTGGCTAATCTGTCAATTGTTTTTGCATTGAATCGATTACTGGGTTACAGTAAATTGGGTTTTGGACCGTTGGTTGGATAAATCAAGACATTTAATGACTTCACCTTGGGATCAAGAACATGTTCACCTTTTTCTGATGTTTTCTGGACTTAATTATTAATACAAAATTGGCGCTGCCCTACAAAACTGTAAGTTAGGCATATTATTGTGAGATTTTGGAGATTGTTCTAAATAGTGCTGTAGTCACTGCCCAAACCGAGACCAAGTCAAGACCAAGACCAGCTCTCCACATTACAAGACACACAATAAGATGTGGAACGAGATCATAGGTACTTCTCAAACTGATCTGAAAGATCCACATTCCCTTTAAAACACCCACATACAAACACTGAGAGCTGAAACGTAACGTAAGCATCTTTATTCAACGATCCTTTTCCATGCTTACCATCGCGGTTACAGTCGTTAACGGTAACAACACATTTTTAATTAGGGTTATTGGTTGTATTTGAAGCAAAATGTTTTACTTCCAATCAAAGTTAGGATCTTAACAAATAAATCAATGCAAAGCAATTTATTGATATTCCCAAATGGTCTTGGTGGTTATGGTCTTGACTGGTCTTGAAATAAAATCCAGAGTCCTCAATGTCCAAGACAGAGACAAGACCGAATACAAATGCAGTCGAATCCGAGACAAAACCAAGACCATCAAAAAGTGGTCTCAAGACCAAGTCCAGTCTCGAGTACTACAACACTAGTTCTAAATGACTGTTCATCTAATGACATTCAAATGTCACGTGACTCATGTGTTACCATCGGTTCCTGAGTTCTGAGAGTCATGATGTGTTTCTGATATGCTGAGATGATACAGTCTCGCCTGCAAAGGGAGAAACAGTGGTGTCATGTCAAAAGGATTTCTGGTTTGATTCCTCCAAAATTAGTTTTTTTTTTATTGCTCAGACTCACTTGCTGGTGATGCCTCCTCCTGGTGGAAGCCCTGGAATCTCTTCTGCAGCCAGGAATTTGATCACATACAAAATGTCAGGGTCCTCCTCGCTGGACCTCATCGACTGGATAATTTCTGTGAAGGGAGATAGCCAAAACAATATGGGATGAAAAAAAATCAGGGAGCTAACAGCGGTCTAAAGTACACTGCAGAGTGGTTTGGTGTGGGGGTTTGCGGAAAAAGCACCTTCCACTTTCATATCGATCTGTCGCTCCAGCTCTGCCTCCTGCTGCAGTGCCTCCTGTGACACCTGGGGGGCGCCAGGGAAGCAGACAATGATGATGCTGATGTTGTCCAAGCTTCCCTGCAAAGGCAGAGAAACAGGATTATCAGATGCACTAAATTGGTAACTTAGTGCGTTTACATTTTGATCTTCTTATATTTTACTTGTGTATGCTACTTTATACTTTTACCTGGTAACAGCCATTGTTCCTGATAAATACTAGTTACTCTGCAGATTAATTAATTAAATATATATAGATATAAATGATATATTATGACTTGTTATACAGTATAATTAATTAGGCTAAAATATAAATAATTTAGATTAGCTCCACCTCAA
>NW_024042261.1:40756239-40773203 GCF_014851395.1 Micropterus salmoides
GATGGAGGCCCACAGTGGAATAGAGAACTAATTCCCATTGGTGAATACTACAATATACAGATACGGATGCACCTGTGCAGGCAAAACATAATGCATTATATCATGTTCAAATAGATAGATATCAAATAGATATAGAACTATTTTATAAAAGCAAAATTTAAATTGTTTTATGAGGCCCTGATTACAGTACTTTAGATGGCATATGTTGAGGATTTTTTATAGTGGTACTCCGTTTTGTAGTCCATTTCTGCTTTTTACGTCACTTTGGACCTGAATTATACAAGCTTCACAAAGAGAGAGATCTCTTTCTCTCTTGAGATGTTTTATGTCTCCTGAAATTTTTAAACAGAGCTCAGCCAGCTAACTTTGAAGTCTAATCTCATTTCAGCTGTCATGGCCAATTTAGGAGAATATTTTACCCTTGCTTTTAAAAAACAGACAGTATGGAAATGACATACATATGTGAAATGGAATGAAAATGTATAAATTTTATTACTGTAAAGTGATATGGTGGTATATGTACAGTACATTGTAAATCATTACTGCAATTTATAGGAACTCCTAGCCTTGTTTGAATCCTATATATTTTATATTGTACTGTATTCTGGAAATGGAAATTAATTTTGTGGCCATACTAATTAACTCAATCCTACTATAAAGACAATAAAAGTTAAATGACTTTGAAGAAAGAAATACTAAACAGCAAATTACATTATCTGAATACATCAGATGATTGTTACATTGACTTCCCTGCAACTGCAGACCAGTGCTCTAGAAATAAGCTGCTCAGAGTCATCAGTTAATTCAATTTACATCAATCAAAGTTACATAAGAAAACAGAACCTCAGCATGATTTGACAAAAAACGATGACAGCATAATCTAAGGGTTGCGAGGGGGAAATTTGAATTTCCCCTCCGGGCGATCAATAAAGGCACATCTTACATCTTATGTTATTTTGACAAGACAAAGTTCACCACAAAGAGAATGTAATTCAGAACTAATTCAGTGAGAGAGTCGTTCTTATGATACACCTCACTGTTCCTCTTGTAGATTCCCTTTGAAGCTGCATTATGTGATCATGAGAAAGGAATGAACACAGCATAAACTTGTCTTCTCAAACCAGATAAAAAAAAGAGCATGGCTGTCTGGCTGCTGAGTACCAGAGTTTCATGTGTAAACCTGACTGAGATGGTTTCAGTCACTAACACACTGAGGGAGTTTAAATACAGTGGCTTTGTAGTTTTTTCCCTACAATGTATTTACAAGATTTAAACAAAGAGAAGCTTTTAAAAATGCTTTGCTGTTGACTTGACTAAGAATTTTCTTAGTTTATCAACAAGAAAAGTAACCACAGCCACTCTGTATGGGGTGTACATATTGTTTTTACACTACTGCTTACTGATGATCATAAAACAAGAATACAATGTTTAAGGAAAAGTGGCTTGTTTCACATTATTCAGTTAATGTGAAAAACTAGCAGTCGTGGCTTTTAGCAACTTAATCACAGATACTTGACGGACCACCATGGGCACAAACAATTTAATTTATCACATAGCTGTCATACAGTAATTCACCCATCGTTGATATTCTGGATAAAACTAACAATTCGTTTTTATTGTTGATTAATCTGTCAATTATTTTCATATTTAATACCAGAAATTGTGGAAAAATAAATAAAATAAAAATCCCCATTTCCCTATTTCCCAAAACTCGTGGTGAAGCCCTCCTATTCCTTGTTTTACAACACGCTGATCCAAAACCCGAAGACATTTGGTTTAAAATGATATATATCCGACAACAATTCTACTTGACACTTGACTTATAAAATTAATCGGTTTTCCAATCGATTTAATATTAAAATCAAAAATTTATTTGGTTCCTGCATTCTCTGGCCGTAATTTTAATATTCCAAACAGGCACATGAGGCCATTAAATCAACTAATTTGAGGCTTTTACTGTAACTTTTACTCTCCTGTTTTGTCTTGCTTTTATGTTTCAAGCACTTTGAATCGCCTTGTTGTGAAAATGTGCTATACAAATAATCTTGCCTCACCTTGCCTTATCTAAGCACAGCTTTTGCGCAACACCATCAGTAGCAATACATCAGTGGCAGTATGAATGCTAGAATGTACCAAAGTTAAGCTGATGGGGAAATTATTCTATGTATTGATTAAATAAAATATGATTAATTTACAGTACGGCCCCATCACACACACAGTAGATGTCTTTTTTCCGTTGATGGACCAATTTCCAGGTTGACTAGCAAACGAGTTACTGGTAAACCTTAGCCACTCAGCGACATCCTAATAATCCTTGCAGGAGGACAGCAGAGCTTCACTCTTACAGTATGGCTGTCCCATCATGTACAGGGCAAAACATGCTGGCTGGTCACCATTTAATGACAGAAGAAGTAAGACATAGTCAAAGAAACACATTCGCACATTACGGACGAGGTTTATAGAACTACTGACAGTGTTATTAATACTAGTGGCACATTTGGGAAGACTGATATGCAAACTTCTATTAGATGTGGAAAATAATAAGCTCTTTGAGGAAATTATGACTGACTTCCATCTTGATAAAAAATATTCCATTTAATTTCGGGATCTAACGATGTGGTGATTTGCCACATTTGACTGGTTTGCTATTTAATATGAATCTCTGATGTGTATATTAACTGACAAGCTGCTGTCAATAATCAACCAACTGTGCTGTCTAGATGGGTATTAAGATTCACGCTGTGGTGGATGCTCATCATCATTTGTCAGATAAGTAACTTTCATTGAAAGCACAAAACACAAACTCAGTTACAGTATTAATAAACTTGTGACACATGACACTGAAACTTTGGAAACAGGATGTTTGTGCTTTCATCACTCAATCCTAATTTACTGCTGTCAGGAATTCGAAATGCTCCCATTTCATCAAAACATATTAAATGTCATTTGAAAGTCAGATTTCTTAATTATATCTGATTGTTCATATGCATATCAAGATCTGAGGAGCACAAATATATTAGAATATTACCTGTCATCCAATTCACAGTCTCAGAAATAGACTTTTAAATAAGACAATGCTTCAGTATGAAACAAAGAAGTCAATTTGTCAGACAATATCAGCTAATGTTTTCATAGATATGATGTACATGCATATGATATAAAGTCTGTGCATACACATAGTGACTCAGAGTGCAAAAAGCTTAATTTACCAAATGCAAATAGCAGCAGGGATTGATTTCCTGGTTCTTCTTCAGCTCCTTCAGACTGTTCTGTTGCATGAAAATTACACTAAAAGCACCAGTGTCGTACATTTTAATGCAAGGTCACAGGTGTAGGAAGCAGGCTTAGAGATAAGTGTCTTTTAAAGGCGGCGTGATTACACAGATTCATTATCAGCACTTTCCGCCATTTTCATCACAGTGCTGATAAGCCAAGTGTCAGGCATAACACATTAATGGTTACATCGTTGTGAAAGCAACCATCCCAATGAGTGACTTTTCTCTGCTTGGTTCCACTCAGCTGACTGACTGTTCATAAGAAAGTGTTGGAGGTTAGAGATCTATTTACTGAAGCTGGAGCTTTTAACAGTCCACATTATGACAAACAGTGATAACTGTACAGCAGAAGAAGATGAGAGTGTCAACAATCTGCGAAAGCAGTGAGTTATCAGCCTGATTCTTCAAACCTCTCTGGGCTAAACAAGTCAACAGGCTGACAGATGAATCTCTGTTCCACTTGAATCTGTGTCCTTCAAAAAGTTCCATGTGGAGGTTTTAGTGAATGTGAGAGGACTTATTATGGACTGATGGGAACACAAAGGCACTTCACAGTCATTTCTACCAGCAGCCAGCAGACAAACACTCATCAGAAGGCCTCTTCACCTCGCTCTGACAATGAGATGCAATCCAGCTCAGCCTCAATTGTGACAGTGAACAATTCTGAGGAACAAATTACATTGTGTGATGAAAGTGGGCCCAGTGGCATTACACATATCACTCACATATCACTCACTCACTCACAAACGGAGATTATGATGAAATCGCCAACACATGTGGGAATTTCAATATGTTGGTTTCCCAATTTCCAATCTAAAATCAAACACATAGCAAGACACAAACGGAAGGCCATCTGTAAAATGGGCTTGGTGATGTACACAACGGTTAAACGGTGACAATACGTTTCTGTTCTTCTGCCAGCACCTTCAATAACTCACAAACTTTTACAAGGCAACATACATAGAACACATCTATATACGCACCTGTTAAATTATGCTCTCACTTTGGAAAATGTGCAGTCTGTGTTTTGGAGCGACTGGTGATTGCACTTTACTGCATGTTTCCACCTGCATGTGTGCCATCACGCTGTTCCATAAAATTATATTTTCACACAATTTCACAAGTTATGTCCTCATTATGAAAAGACAAATAGACTTTAACATTTTTTTTAAATGTAGCACATTTGCTTAGCTTCAGGCTGCTGCTCACACCAATGTTCCCTTGACTGCTGGATTACTGTTTTGGCAACAAGAAAAAAGAATTTTCAGGTGCTGAGGCATGTTGTCTCGCCATATACCCAGAATTGGTTATAGGAAACAGGCATCAATATGGAAAAGTGAAATAATATGATGATATTGTGACTAACATGAAATACTCCAACAGACTCATAACTTCCAGATGAGACTTTTTGACATTGAAGAGTGTGTATTTTTGTTTATTCTCCATTGGTTTTTTGTCATGGCCCATTGGCCCCTCCGATTTTATTCTTTCCATGAATATGGAGATAGAGTACTGTACCCACTGAGATATGAATGGCACTGAAGATTGCAGTGACTGTTAAGTCATTCTCTCATCCTTGTTTTCTTTCTCCCTGTCCTGTTGGAGGTCATTGGGAGCACTTACCTATAAGAGAGAAAAGAGAAAAGAAGAAAACAAAATGTTAGACCAAGATGATGCATCTGATTTGGAGTTACTGTAATTCTGTGATGTATCTGTAATTTAGTCAACCAACTCAAGTGGAATAGATTATTATGTAAATGTGGAATATGTATAGTATGAATGTTTGTGGTCTAGGCTCTGACCTCATTGCTCCCCACAAGAAAACAGAAAATAAAAAAGTAATTACAAGTGAATAACTTGAAGCAGAAATTGTCATCTTATTAGTCACTATTTTAGCGTGATAGCAGGTGTGCAAGTACATAGACTGTAACAGCTGTGAACCACTACAGTAGTATTTAAGCATCATAATGCATGTGGCAATCGAATCAGAAATGACCTCAGCCACCACAAGGACTAAATTCCTGATTAATCTCAGTTAAGCTTGGAAGGTAGCTGAGAGCAGCCTTAAAAACATCCATGAGCAGATCTGCGCAAGAACAACAACAGCAGCCTCTAGGGCCCAAGCTTACTTTAAGGAAGAAGCAAAAACGTAGGAGCACAGGGAAGTATGCATAAGATGCAGGGCCGAGCATGCAGCAAAAAGAAAGAATTCTGAGACATGGGACGTACTTGGAACCTTACAAAGGACTGGAAAGCACTGTGCTTCATACATGCACCCATTTTAAATGCGGATTATCAATCACAAACAGCACTGAGCCTGTTAAATTATTTGAGGCTTTGAAATTGCGGTTGGGGTTTAATAACATTTTATCCAATGGGATTTCAGAATGAAATCTGCTTTTGAATCTGAATCAGTTTTTGGCAGGAAAACTAGTTTTGAGTGGCAGCTGAATATATTATTTTATTCACTTTGTTTATTCCTGCAGCTGCAACCTGAAAACATAGGCCTTAATTTATTCTAAATGAGTCCAAATAATGCCCTCATTTTGGACTTGCAAACACAAGTGCCCAGTGGCAACCAACCCGTAACCACTGGCCGTAACAAGCTATGACGTCTCCGAGGCCCGGACCTCCGTAATTATATGTAGCATATATGTAGATAACATGATCCTCCTAAATGCTTTTGAAATTGCGACAATAACGGCAGCAGCAAGTCGCAGCACAGCTTTCAGGTGAGCTGTGTGGCTGCAAGCATGGGAGCAAAAGAATGAGCAGAGCACTTAAATAGACTGACATGATTAAAAGGGTGTGTTGGATATGTTTTGTAGTGAGAGAAGTATGTTATGTGAGTGTGCTGCCACACTACACTACATCACAAGCGGGCTGCTTGAATTGTCTCGCAGGCCTCTACTCTTCCCATAATGCTGCACTTCAGCATTCAAAACTGCATTCGAGAGTAAAACCGTTCCCACTCCATTCATTTTAAACTTTTCATGTCAACCAATGAGCAGACTATACATCCCTAACAAAGGTTCTCTTCAGTCAGTGATTATACTGCAGGAGTCTTTTAGGAACATCTTATCACATTGTAGCCACATCTTTGTGTTCATGAGTCAGCCTGGCTATCCTACTCACCAAAAGGAAGTGACAGAGGCTATGTTTTTTAAAAGCCCAAAAACTGTCTGGGTTTTTTTTTTTGGGGGGGGGGATCTAATCTCATCATGGCTGCTGATCTATATCTACGACCAGTGTACAGTGATAAGGAAAAGATAAGGATATAATTTTGCTCCACCAAAGTTCATACAATGACACTGGCAAAGTGAGGAAACTGGTGAATCTCAATAATCTGAACTGAGCCTGGTAAATGAGTAATTTCATATAATTTTTTAGCCCAGTGCACAGGGAAAATAGCAGACAAAGCATTCATTTCACAGTTCATACTCCATATATTCTTTTATCACTTTCAGGCAATGGTTCATCAGACGCAGACAGAGCTGTTAGACCGGTAGAGATACTTTTATCTGCTCATCAAAATACTCCAGAGCCATTTATTCAGTCTCTTATGTATATTCAGTTAATCAGAGCAGTGATGTCAATAAATAAGGAATGGTGAAAGATGTCAGTTTTTGTAATTCAGCGACAGAAGATGTGAAAAAGGTGAAAATATCATTGTTTATAATGTTTAATAAATTATTTATTGTGAAGCTAATTATAGTGGCACCAATTACAAGCCAATAATCTTTCTGTATCAAACTAAAGTACAGAGGGATTACTTCTCTTTAGAAATGCAGTCACAGAGTATGTATCGCCTAAGAAATAATGATTTCAGTTTTGTACTTTAAACAAGGACATCTATTCTGCTGTAAGAGCTGTTCAATAGTGAGGATGATTGAGGACCTACAAGAGTTGATGACATTCACCCAGAGCCTGCACTTTCAACAGTCCCTACCCACCCAGCCAGCCTCACGGTGGAGTGCCAATGTTCGGTCAGTGCAGCACATAAAAGTCCAGCGTCCAATTTGCATTTAAAGAGCGTTGTGACTGAATTCCTTTGGAGGGTGTAAGGAGAGAAAAAGCCACAAAGTAATTTTACCTCCTGAACTCTGTCACTGAGTGTCCCCCATGGACGAATGTCTACCCAGAGGGTTTCACTGGAATGACAGACGGTCGGCCCTGGACAACTGAACTAATGTCAAGCCTGTCAGCAGCCCTGACACAGAGAAATCAGTTTTCACCTCACACACACTCCAAGATAATTACACATCATTAACGAGGTAGAGGGTTTTAAATGTGTCGAAATGAAAGGAGGCTGCCAGCTACAGAGTCGAGATAAAGGTTAAGGGTCAGTGCAGATAAGCACGCTGCAGTAAGTTGTACTTGGTAAAGCAGAAGGACTTTGCAGAGAAAGATGTATGCTTCTTTTTAATTTGGCATGATTCCAACCTTTAACTGACAATTACAAAAAAGTACATAGCCTAAGCCTCACAAACTAACCAAAGTCTGGACTTTAATGTAGATTCAGCTGAAGCATGAAATTGCAAGACAAGGTTAAAGTAGATAATAAAGGCTTTTTGATTGACTTAAAATTGGTAAAGACTTTATAGTAAGCTGACATTGTCTGTGTGGGTTGCAATGGTGATTTTTAGCCTTATGAGGAACATGGCTCTAGGGATAGCAATGTCGGTCTGTCAGCCGCGTGGTCCACCACGTTGGTCCACCACGTTGGTCCAGTTGGATATAGATCAACAACTTTTAGATGGGCTGCTGATTCATGAATTATATTAACTTTAGTGATCCCCTGACTTTTCAGCTAGCCCCAAAATCCTGTCGGAATTACTATAGTTCAAAAGTTTACATCCAAAAACCTGCAAAACAAAAGACATCCCAGTTTTTACTAGCTGTCCCGAACAAATAGAAATTATAACAATTGGTTAATCTGAAGGTCGGCAGTTCAATCACGGCTCCCCCAGGCTGCATGTCGAAGTGTCCTTGGGCAAGATACTGAACCCTGAACTGCCCCTGGCGGCTGTTCCACCAGTGTATGAATGTGTGTGAATGTTAGTTTCTGTTTGAGACTTAGGCTCAGTGTATGAATGTGAGTGAATGGTGAATGCAGATGTAGTGTAAAGGCGCTTTGAGTGGTCAAAAAGACTAGAAAGGCCTATACAAATGCGGCGCATTTACATTACATTACATTTACAAACAAGCCCACTGAACAGCAGTGCTCAGTGTATTCTGCACACAAAGGCCTGGGATTGCGGAACTTGCCCTAGCTGTGTATGAGTAGGCTCCACGTTTCAGCTTATGAATGGTGTTTTGTGTTGTAATTGTTTGTTGCACATTTTAATGCCAGGTGATGATGACAGGGGTAGGGGGCTCCCACTGAGAGCGCTGTGGCTCAAGGCCAGCCATTTAAACCATCATGATAGATGATAGCTTTCTGTCCAGAGCCCGAATATAGAAAAACATCTCTAGTCCTTTCCTTAGTTTCAGGTAGCCAAAGCTAAGCCCAGTGGTGGACAGTGGCATAGTAGTACTGTACTTAAATACACAAGGTATTTGTGCTGAACTTCTTTCCATGCCACTTTCTACTTCTACTTCACCACATCTCAAAGGGAAATATTGTACTTTTTTATTTTATCTGACAGCTGCAGTTACTAGTTACTTTAAAAAATAAGCTTTTTACACACAAAACATATGAAGAGTTTAAAAAATAGGATGTTTTGATAAATTAAATTACTTAACAATTTATAGAAGTCCATCTTGTAGAACTATGTCAGTTAGGCTAATTGAAGGAAATGTAATTGGCAACTGTTTTGGTATTAGTCATTTTTCATGTAAAAACATTTCATGGTTCCAGCTTCACAAATGTGAAGATTTGCTGCTTTTACTTGATTATTTTAATGTATGTATATCATTTTGGGGTTTGGACTGACAAAACAAGCATTGTGAAGGTGTCATAAATATATTTCTCAATATTTTCAGAATCTATTACAATCGATTAATGGAGAAAATAATCAGCTCATTAATACAAATAAAAATAATCATTAATTACACATACAAAATAGTTAAACCTAAACCAACTAGCCTACATTAATGCATAAGGAATAATAATGTAATGATATAATATAAAATAGTATAACCATAGCCATTTTTCTTTCTGCTTTGAGTAGGCTACTTTTATCTTTAATAGGCTACTTTCAGTGAGGTATTAGTATTTTATTTTTTTTAATGGATCTAAAAAAGGCCCAAGTTACTTTCTCCACCACTGGCTAAAAAAGCAAAAGCTTCTGGTTGCAAAGATGTTGGAGAGTTTTTGATCAGTGATAATTTAGCAATTCAGCAATTTGGCTGTTCTCCCAACATCAGCTGCTCTCACTATCTTTGATCACAGCCTCACAGGCAAGTGTTTTAATCGTAAACATGGAATCGTAAAATCAAAATGCTAAAAAAAAACGCATGTTATGTTACCGCATCCATCGGGTCTTGCCCTTCCAACTTCCACTCTGTGCACGTGCATCAATGTTGCCTGGTAACGAACGTGCTTGCAGCAGGATCACAGAGTTTACCAGGAAACAAAACATTTAAATTTCTGATCAGCTCAATGGCTCTGGCATTTAGTAGGCAACAGCTATGAACAGCAGAAAAATGATCGTCCATTAACTGAATACAGCGAGACGACTTCGAGGACGTTATCTCTTAACTTACTTCTCAGTGTGAGAAATACAAGGCCACACCTTGGATTTCGTTTGAGTGTGTGAACTTGCTGAAATGCGTGTGTTTCGCGATGAATGTGTGAGACTTGAGAGCACTGTGCAGCATGTTGGCATGTTAGCTTTGTCATCATGAATACGTTAGCATGCTGACGTTAGCATTAGGATCACGGACTCTTAAGGCTCATACAGACAACATGACTTTCAGCGTCGGCAGATCACTGCGCTGTTCAGACTACGCAGTTTGCTGTCTTGTGATGGGAGACTTGAAGTCATTGTTGCGTTCACGCTACATGACTGATCAGCATCAGGATGTCACACATTACACAAGCTGACAACGACTCTGTCGGCGGACGACTGGCCTCAAACATTTCCAAACATTTTGTCAAGAAATCACACGTGAAAATTTGCGCGGGAATTGACTCGAAACTACACATGAAACATTATTTATTATTAAAAAGATAGCAATTATAAAGACAACGATAATGGTGAAAGAATGGATTAGCACATGCGGTCAGCAGAGGTAGTCTGTACTATAGAGAGAGCTGGATGTGAAAAAGTAGTTCAGTTCTAATTGGCTGGATGTGGATGTTGACTCCTCCAGATATTTAGCATGCTGAATATCTGGCTGGCGTGGCGATTTGTCAGCGATGCGTCAGCGGAGCTGTTTTGATGCGTCGTTGAGTATCTCACACAAAACGATTGGCAGGCGCCAATCGATCGCTGATTTACCCCTGATCACAGCCTGATAGTTGGCGAGCTCAGTGAAATCTGGCTTAAAATCGTGTAGTGTGAACTAGGCTTTAGTTAATGTCATCCACCTGTGTTGTTAAAAATGTGGCTGCCTTGATTGACAGCTTCAAATTGAAACACTGCCATGATTTCTGCCAAGGGGCATGTGTATTTGTATATATTAGAAAATCATTTACCGTGTCTTTAAAATCTTCTTGTATCTACAATATTCTTGACAGGTCAATGTTGTGTGGACTGTATGCTGATATCTTAGTATGTTACACATTTGTACTTGTGGCCAGTTAGACAAAAATAATAATCAAATGTGGTAAAGAGTTGCTAATCTACAAGTATAATGAGCAAACACATTCTCCTTTGCAAGCAATCTACATATGAGCATTTGTCAGAGTATGTTTTGTCTCTGTGGGTTTTTTTTTTTTTTTTGAATAAGCTGCTCATGTTTTGCTTACTTTAACTGGCATTTGTGCAGCTGCGTTTGGTTGTTCAACAATATGTTGACTTGGAAATACATGGTGTCCATGGAAACGGATCAGGAAACACTGAATCCGGAGCAAAAATACTGCTCCAACAAAAGAACAAATATGTGACTTTTTGGATAATCACTGGTTATCTCAAAAGCATTTAAAAGACTATCGTGCAGTTGAATCAATGGCAGTGTGAGTAAAAGTAGTTCTGCCATATTTATTTCTAATGTATTTCTTCATTGAGGTAAGTAAATGTAACATTATGATTATAATGAACTATCTATAACAGAACTTTCTGTGTGACCCACAGGTACAGGCACTACTTTATTTTTAAGAAAATGTTTATTATTGAAATAATGTATATTTAGCTGCAAACTGTGCCAAGCTTGCGGAACAGTGACAGCTGCCAGCATGTGACCTTCAAGTAATCTGAATGACCATACGGCTCAGAGCAATCACCCACACACGCACAAACACAATAGTTTTCTTAATAACAGCTCTTTATGGATGAATAGCGTTCAATAACTGGTTGAAGGATTGCTTTTTCTTATAGAGTAATTTTGAAAATATTTCTAGGACAAGGTATCCATATGGCATAAGCACAAGCAAACAGCAACAAAAAGAACACACATTGCCTGAAGTGCATGGGAATGCATAATGTGTATCACGCTAAGTGGCACAACAAATCATGTGAACAGCAGGGAAACAGGACATCCTCTTTTTATTTACTGCAGTTTTAATAAATGACAATGAGGAGTAATTGTTGACATTATTACCTCTTTGAGAGAGAGAGAGAGAGAGAGAGAGAGAGAGAGAGAGAGAGAGAGAGAATTGATATTCAAGTGGGGCCTTCTTAGTGAACCAATGTAGAAAATCTTGGCAGACTGAAAAAAGACGTCGGCCTTCCAAGGTGAAAGCCAAATGGAAGATGACAACTAAAGCAGAAGAGGAACGGGTAACAAGGTTTTTATGTGGCCAGACTGCAGAGAAAGACAATAACCTGATTCATGGATCCTTTCTCCATCCCTCTACACCTTCATTTAATACATCAGCCGCAATGTCACAGCGTTCGCCTCTCCCACACAGACACTGATTAATAGGCGATTTTACGCAGTGCATAAACAACAGTGGAAAATATGTTATATATTTGTACTATGATTTGCACAAACATACAAAGCCAAGATAAAGTCACTATTTAAACTGACATGAGTCCCTTACCTGTGCCACTTTCCCACCTGCCTGTGAAAACCTTAAAATAGCATAGTGGCGATGAACATAATATTTGGATGTAGATCTTATCAGTCACTGTGTGTCAAGCTTGGAGGCCTGAAGCGCCAGTCTGTAAGAGCTTTTGTGGTTTAAGTTATGTGTGGCAAAGGAGAAGAATTTGAAATTTGAAAAGAAGAAAATTCTAATTAATTTAATAGGACTTAGTCACAGTTTGCAGTAGGCTATACATAGCCCAGTCAGTCTGTCATTGTCAGCCCAGCATATAAAAGGTAGCATGTACAAAAATAAAGTTGGCAGGGGAAGAAAGATGGACTCATAAGAAGAAATGAAATTTATGACTAGGCCGTGCAAACATCTGTAGACGATTTTAGACGTTCCCATTATGAAAGAGGAGCTGCTATAAGACAATTTCTTTAACAAAGTTCAATTACCTTAACATAGAAGTTAAAGCTTCTGTAATACACATTGTATATTGTACACTACCTTCTCAGCACCAAACAGCACACACAGATATCGTGCCAGCCGGTGAACATAGTGGAACATTTAACATTAACTGATGGAGAGCAAAACAGAACTAAAACAATAGTAAATATATGACTTACATTTGACAGGTGACCAAGAACACAACTTTTTTTGTTTGCCATGGCAGCTTTGTAGGGGATTATATATGTGGTGTTTGTACAGCGTGTTTCTGCTGTGCCCAAATAGAAGAGAGACATCTTGAATTTATCAGTAAGTCTCCTCTTTGTTGGCGATTTAAACCCAAAGGACAGAGACCCATTGTTCCTCTTCTTGTCCCACCCACATTTTCTCTCAAATATCTCCTTCCCTCCTGTTTTACTCAATCTTGATTTTCAGGTTGTTGTTGTTGCTTCTCTTTTGCCTCTTTTCTCATTTTCTTTAATCACTCTTTATCTTCCTTTCTCAACCCATCCTCTCCGTCTACCTCCCCCCTGGCTTACTTTTATCAGGTCTAAACCACATTTCCGCCACAGTACTTATTCAGGGGGACCATTTTCTCTTCAGATGCCAAGCTTTTGTCGAATAAAAGCACTTGTTCAAAATCAATTTCCACTACTATCTATTATGTTTTTTTTCTCCCTCTCCTCCATTCATTAAGGGCTTTTCTTCCCCTCAACTCATTGTTTTCTGCTCTCAGTGATAAAGAAAAAACATTCAGCTCCTTTCGGAGGATTGGAGCAAGCACGTAGTGTCTGTGGATAACGCTGTGGTCAATCTGATAGGGATCCAAACAACTTATTATGCATCTCGCATTGTGTTGCAGGTGTGTGTTTTTTTCTGACAAAAAGATGAATAGTGACTGATTCCTATTGAGGTGACAGAATGGTTAGTTGAATCCTTACATAATATGTGACTCGTGGGGTCATACATCATGAACATATAAAGGTATAATGTTAGTATAGCATTAATATATTAATGTTAATTCCAATTTGGACGAAAATAACTCATAACAATGAGTTCAACATTTACAAAGTGAGCTGTCGCACATCAGGCGTTCACAAAAAGTGACATTGACGTACACATTGACGTTATGAAAAGTTGAACATGTTTCAACAAAAGGCACCCAATAGAGCTGCTCTCTCTCCTCTCACTAGGCTGAGTGGTGCCGGCCCAAAAGGTACGACGGCTCACCGGGAAAGTGCCTGGTCTGCCAGATGGCCAGTGCAGCCCTTCTTGAATGACTCTTTTCTAAATGAGAAAGTACTATTGATGTTGTTTATAGCTGTAAAAAAAAAAAGTTTGCGCTAAAATGAAGTATGGAATGCTACTCGTTGCTTTTCTATAATATTATCAATACAACATTAGTAAATGCAGAGAAACAATGGTTCATAAAAGTAGTAATTGTTAGAATATTCATAAGACATTCATGAGTCTTATGGAATAGAACATGTGAAAAACAGATTAATAATTTTATATCAGATTATTGAACAGCAGCTGTGGCTCAGGAGGTAGAGTGGGTTGCCCGTTAATCGGAAGGTTGGCTGTTCAAGGGAGTTTCCTCCCCTGGAGTTGGCCTTTTGACATGCAAAAACCAGAGACATCGCCTGATATTTGGTAAGGATCTGCAGAGACTCAATCAGACATGCACGCTTAAGGGATTGTGTATTCAAAGAGTCTTAGTAACCTCTCTCACCGTAAAGGTGTCACTGGAGACACTTAACAGGACAGCAAAGGGCCTGTCCCACCCCTCTTTCTCCACAGGTCACCTCCGAACATCAAAAGTACCACCCGTCCGGTCTCAACCTGACTCTTTTTCCCACAGAACGCTGAGCCATAAAACACCACTCCCTTCTCTCTTTAGCAGATGTGCAAATGTGATAAGCCAGGTATGCAAAAGAGATGACCCAAACAACCCCTGTTTTTCTCAAACCAACAAAGGTTCCATTATAAACTGTGTTTATTCTGTTTAAATAATATCCTTGCTAAGTGAGTAGTGGTGTTTGCCTCTTAGTTTAGTAGTAATGACCTGTTTGAAAACTAGGAGAACCATAAGAACTAAGTATTTTTCAAATGTCGAAATTGTGGAGAGCTATATGTATATTTTCGTTATCCCACTAAAAAGTTAACACTTTTGGGGTAACTTCCCCTAGAGAAACCCACTCCCCAAATTGATGTCACCACGTCCTAAAGGAGGTAGATAAAAGGCCTCATTGTCTTTTGTCTCACTCTCTTCTAAAAAAAAACTCTACTTTAAAATTTCCTTCAGACGAGCTGAGAAAGCTACTGCCCTTGAATCCCCAATTTTCTTAGCGGGAGATTTGATTTTGATTTTTGTTTGGAGCTGCCTGGGATGAAACTTTCCCCAGACTTGTTTAAACATTAAATAGCCTATATTCCCGGGGCCTCGCGAACCTACGGCGAATGTATGTGTCTTATTTGATTTTGTTGTTTTAACACCATCCGATCGTTCTAAGCAACTTTGGACCCCGAAACTCAGAAGCCCGTTCACTTTTTGCCTTGAATGAACAAAGTTACAGCTCCAACGACAGAGTCTGGAGTGTGTTCCGCTGAGCTATAGCGACACCAAACAAACTCAGAGTGCAAGCCCGGGCGGACTGCCGTTGCTGTAAGCAACCGATCACTAGTGAATAATTGTATAATTATTAACCATACCCAGGGAATCCCGAGACCCTGGGCGAACGGAATCTCGTGTGGTGCCCCTAGTTTCGAGGTATGAATTAATATACCTGGAAATATTCATTTTCATAACTGTATTAAAATTACACGTTGCTTTAGACCTGCTACAGTATGAATGTGTGTGACTGGTGAGTGTGATAATAATAGTAATTTCCACTATAGTTTTGATTTTGTTTTTTGTCGCTACATTCAAAAGAATCCATTTTTAAGGCTGTAGGATAACTATTGAGAGCAAAGGCTCTACAAATTTCAGTAGAAAAGTTTTTAATGTTAAGATTATTTAAATTTACATGACATTTACATATCATGTAGTGGGCTTATTTAGAACACCCATGCCAGACCTTTGACATATTTTCACAAATTAAACAATAATATCATTAGAAATTGGTATATATTGATAATTGAGAGGTCAGACTTTCATTTTAACTAAAATGTTCTCACTTAAATTGGGGCAGTATATATTGAAAATGTCTGAGAAGCGGATCTGGTGAGCTTTACCCTATTTATACTAATTATTACAACAAAATGTGATTATCACTGGTTTCTCAGTCAAGAAAACTGAAACCAAGATCCATTTAATTGTTGTCACTGCTTACAACTGACTTACAACTATTTCCAGTATTTCTGGCACTTTTAACTTCTACTAAAATTTTAATTACTGTCATAGTTTACTGTCTCTTACTCTTTAAATAAAACGTTCAATGGCTGTCAGTGGTTACTCATCAACTCATATGTACAGATGTACACATCTCACATGTAGTGGTGAGCAGATTCAGTTGAAGATTCAATGAAGACAGTGAGATGCATTTGAAACGGTTAGTAAGCAGACCTTGAGTTTTGAGACAAATTACTGTTTCAAGAATGAACTTCCGTGCTTAATCACCACTGGTTGTATGTGACCAATGTATGGTAATCACATACATAGTACAACCTTTTATGAATCATTTCAATACTACCTAATATGTATGGTGGAACTGAACTTTAAAGCAACATTACATTGATACATTTATCATTACATTTCATTAAGTGTTCATTATTTTCACAGTGGCTATGGTCAGCGAGCATACAACTATTAAAGGTGACACTGGGCCATAAATCATGCAAGGATTGTTCCAATGTTATTATTCAGTTTTTACTGTATTATTAATGATTCGTGTCTGTTCTCGTTTTGTTGAGGCAGAGGTGAGGCAGTGTCAAAAGAAAGCTTGGATTTCTTGTTCCTGCAACATGAGATGTCTATCCCTGTGGAAGACATCAAGGCAGGCCTGTCACCTGCACAACTAGAGAATCACCTTTTTTGTCTATCGGATCCACAAAGAAGACAGCAGTGACACACTGCAGGACCACACCTCTCTCTCTCTTCTCACATT
>NW_024042261.1:40773703-40799747 GCF_014851395.1 Micropterus salmoides
CTATCTCTCTGTCATATATCTCTATCTCTCTGTCATATATCTCTATCTCTCTGTCATATATCTCTATCTCTCTGTCATATATCTCTATCTCTCTGTCATATATCTCTATCTCTCTGTCATATATCTCTATCTCTCTGTCATATATCTCTATCTCTCTGTCATATATCTCTATCTCTCTGTCATATATCTCTATCTCTCTGTCATATATCTCTATCTCTCTGTCATATATCTCTATCTCTCTGTCATATATCTCTATCTCTCTGTCATATATCTCTATCTCTCTGTCATATATCTCTATCTCTCTGTCATATATCTCTATCTCTCTGTCATATATCTCTATCTCTCTGTCATATATCTCTATCTCTCTGTCATATATCTCTATCTCTCTATCTCTATATAGATAGATAGATAGAGAGGGAGAGAGAGATGGGGGCGTACCAAAAGGCACTTGAAAATCAAAACATACATGATTTAACTCATTTATTTCTAACTGAAACATTTCCCCAGAATAATTCTGGTGTAAATTCTGCTGTGGACAAAATCAATTCAATATTTCATCATTTGGCTTTATCGTCTAATTTGAAAGTCTCCAAACCAAAACCACAACAATGAACAGTTATAAATGGTTTGACACTGAATTTAAAAACCTAAGGAAAACTTTAAGGAAATTATCAAATGAAAAGCATAGGGACCCAGATAACCACAACATACACTGTCAATATGAGGCCACTCTGAAACAATACAAATACACCCTAAAAACTAAAAGAACAACACAGCAAGAACCAGCTCTGTGAAATTGAGGAATCCTTAGAGTCCAACCAGTTCTGGGAGAATGGAACAACGTAAACAAAACCCAGCAGGATGAACTGGTGATCCAAGATGGAAATACTTGGATTAATCACTTTAGTGAATTATACAGTAATATTACAAAAAATGATCAGTACAAGATATTCACAAAATGGAAAACTCTGGAGGTGGTGATTAAAAACAACCAAAACCCTCTAGATTACCCTGTAACAGAACAAGAATTAACAGAAGTCATCCAGTCCAGACCATAAAATCAGATTGGCTATACTACTAAACGATTCAATACTATTCTATTTACCCTCCAGACTAATTGATCAAGAATTAAACATTAAGAAAAGAAAGGTATATGCCTGTTTTGTTGACTTCCAAAAAGCCTTTGATTCCATCTGGCACAAGGGCCTTTTCTACTTGAAAGTGGCATTGGAGGAAAAACATATGATTTGATTAAGAACATGTATACAAAAAGTCAATGTGCCATAAAGATTGGAAATAAACAGCGTTTTTCTCCCAGGGCCAGGGAGTGAGGCAGTGATGCAATCTCAGTCCAATTCTCTTCAATCTATATATCAATGAATTAGCAACCAATTAGAGAGTTCCAAGGCACCTGGCCTCATCCTGAACGACACAGAGATCAGAGGTCTGCTGTATGCAGATGACTTAGTGTTGCTTTCACCTACTAAAGAAGATTCTGTCAGACCTGGGCCCTGACCGTAAACACAGCAAAGACTAACATAATGATCTTTCAGAAACAATACAGAAATCACGTTGCACACAATTTCTATTTAGACACCACTAAATTACAACATACAAAAAACTACACTTACCTTGGCCTCAACATTACATACACAGGGAACTTCAACATGGCTGTGAAAGATCTGAGGGACAAAGCAAGGAGAGCTTTCTATGCAATAAAAAGAAACATTAAAATCTATATTCCAATTGAAATCTGGCTTAAAATTTTCCAATTTGTATTAGAACCAATAATTCTATATGGTAGTGAAATTTGGGGTCCAAAACTTAATGAATTTGACAAATGGGACAAAACATCATAGAATATTTCCATACCGAGTTCTGCAGGTGCAGAGAAAACACCAAATAACCTGTGCAGAGCAGAGCTCTGCCAATACCCCCTCTTACTAAAAATACAGAAAAGATAAATTCAATTTTACAATCAGTTAACCCCCAGACATACCATCACAAAGCCCTAACATACCAGGAGCTGAAACCAGAGAAGAGTCCCCTCAGCCAGCTGGTCCTGAGGCTCTCTGCAGTAACAAGTCCCCAACAGCCTCAGGACACCACCACCAACTCAAGCAGACCAAACTAAATTATCAACAAGCAGAAAGAAAAATATATTGAATACTGGAAAGAAACAACCAAAACACAAAGTAAATTCCAATGTTAGCTGACCCTAAAAAGAGATTCACACTGGAAAATTATCTCAGCACAATAAAATATTCTAAACTAAGAAAAATGTTGACAACATACCTGACTGAGTGAACACAGCCTGGCCATAGAAAAGGGTCGTCACAGACAGAGCTGGTTACCACAACAGGAGAGACTCTGCTCCCAGTGTGACACAGGACAGGTAGAGGACAGGGCTGCACTTTCTAACCTCATGCCTAAATATAAAACACTAAGACAAAGACGAATTCATATCAGACACACAGAAACTCCCCTATTTACTGGGAGAAATGGCCAAATGTGAAATTGCTGCCAAATATCATGCCATGAACTGAGGACAACCAGTGGAAACTCAGAGTGATAAATAATTGTACAAATTTTCAAATTATTTTTATTGTTTGATATTTTAGTAATTGTTTTTACATTTGATACTGATTTCTTTACTTATTTTTTTAAATCACATTTTAGTTATTTTTAGTTTATTTTATAATTTTAACACACTTAAATTACTTTATGCTTTAATCACTTGTTTAATGAAATGTATGATTGTTCTTATGTAATTTGTATGATGTTTTGGCAATATTGTTTGTTACACATTAATGCCAATAAAGCTGAATTGTATTTTGAGAGAGAGTGTTAAAAAAAAAAAGAAATCACACGGTTTTATCATTCATCTCCTTTCTAGAGGTGTCACTTCCGGCTACCATCTTTATTTGGCGTGACAGCTAGCAATCTCCTTTATTTTTATATTGTTGTACCAACCTGTCTTCATATTAGTGCAGAAGTAATGTTAGCAAGTGTAAAAGCCATGATTAAGCTAAGTTTACCTTAGTTAAGTGAGAGGCACAGAGTGCAGGGGTTAGTAGTCACCCATCAACAAAATGCCCCCCCCTTTTCAAAGTACAGAGGAAAGCAATAAGAAATACAGGCAGAAATTACAGCAATTATTAGAATGATAGAGAAACCCACCTGGCTGAACTAAAAGTGACTGAGAGCAAGGACTGATTTGGAATTCTGTCAGAGAAACATTAAGTTGCAAATTGGATTAAGGACAACCCTGGCACTGTCAATCTAGTTGATGTTAAAAGAAATGGATTGTTGTTGGATGCGTGTCACAGACAAATTAGATGAAGGCATGGGGAAATAATTGTGTTAGATGTTACCAAGTGTCATGTTTCCCCACTTACTAGAAGAGTTCCAGTAAATGACGGTGTGGATGTACCATATATGGTCAATGTAAGATATTTAAGGATTGTATCAGTTGACTGTTAGAATATTCAGGATGATATGCAACAAGAATTGTTGCATTTTGAATCATAAGTCCTGACAAAGTATTCTTAGATCAGTTACCCAGTAATAGCTTTTGTTCCCAAACCCATTCAGAGCAGCCATTGTTGGAAATTTATAAGTGTAATGAAACATGGCACGTTATGAGGATTAGGTCCAAGAAAAGGATAAGGCACAAGTAAGCAACTAGAAGAGGAATGATTCCAGTGGTAGGGGAGAACAAATCAGGTAGGAAGCATGATGAATATTGTTTGTAGGGACAAGGTTAAGCTCTTAGTATTTCTGGCCATGGTGGTTGCCTGTGCCACAGAGGCAGAAAGGAAAGCTGAGGGAATAGATTTAGTTGTCGATGCCACGACAAAGTTTTTGGATTTCTGGGAATTCCTGTATAGAAAGTGCAAGCAGGGGTTGTTGAGGCATTCAGGCCCTCAGTTCATAGAGTGAGTAGGTTTATTTGAATGGGATGTGGGCGGAGAATCAAAATTGGATAGGAAAGTATTTTTAATGCAAATCACCCCTAAAAGATGAATGCAAAACACAACACCTGTTGCTAGCCAAAAGCAGGATGAACTTTGGAGGCACAGAAGTTTGGACCAGCTACCTGTAATAGGACAAAGAACCCCCCCCCCCATGCAACAGCTGCATAGTTTGTTCATCCCTGAGACACATAGGAACGTTACTGACGAGGCAGAGACACGTTTCAAAATATACCAAAGTGTATTTATTTTTAACTGGGACTGCTGAAAGGAAACATGAAACAGAATTAACTATGGTAAAATGGTCTAAAATAATTTACATTAGTTAAAACAGCCTTAATATAAATTCAAATAAAGAAACTTAATATAAATCCAGCTCCCCAAAATAACTAAACTACACCAAGCAGAGGTCACTTGTGGAGGGGCAGACTATGCCGAGTGTTCAGGAGTGCTGCACTACAAACCTCACAGCATTACTCACAGGAGAGGGGTGCAGTCTATATTGTGTGCCCATGCAATTACTTAAATGCAGAAGAGTGAAGGGACCTTGCCACGGTTACCTAGCCTCCCAACAGGCACCCTGCTCAAAATATAAACTAATACAAAAAGAATTAGAAACAAAAACATAGTAACCCAGTTGGCTGGACAAAAGGCAAACTATCACAAAACCCCACAATATACACAACTAAAGCAAGTCAATATAAACTAAGTTAACAAATTACAGACATGATAACTAAATGTTGAGAAAGTAGAACTAAACCAGACATTAAACTAGAGCAAAAAACTAACCAAAAGGGGCAAGACAGTAGTGGTCTAAAACAAGGAAGATCCTGGAAAAGTGAAGGAGACAGTTAGCTAGGTTCAGCCTTACTGTTAATACATTTCAAACCATGAGTCTACTCACCACCTCTGACATGGGACATGAAAATATAACGATCAACCGTCACAGGGCAGGAGAAAAAGGAGGTTCCTAACAGTGCCAAACAGCAGGTAAGCCACATGATCAACTGTTGAGGAGAAAAAGATGTGCATGAAAGTAGTCCTGTCACATACCTGAGCAACAAACACCAACCACAGCAGGGACAGATCACAAAGCAGAGAGAGCACAAGGCAACACAGTTGTCTTATATAGCCTAAGCCTGACAAGGAGGTTGGCCTGGGGAGGAGTTAAGTCAAGGCTGCATTCAGCACCACCACACATTAACCTGCACTTGGGGAAGCGTTCCCCACCACACTTGTACTATAGAGAATACAAGAAGAAAAACGAGACACTGAAGAGTGTGCTAGCTATATGATGAGATGTACTGAAGCCCTCTCAGATCCTCCTGACCCCCTTTGGTAATATCTGTGAAGAATTCAGAGAGTAGAGTAAGTAATTCTTTTGAAATTATGTCTGGCACTGCTGTGCTACACTGAACATTAGCTTTGCAGTATGCTCTTTTTACTCTCTTGTTGATTATTAAGTGTAACGTGTGTGTGTGGCATATGTAGCCACTTGGTTTGGTTTGCTGATCATCATAGTTGTGGTTATTGATTGTTCAGCACAGTCACATTATGGATTGGGTTCACTTTGTCTTGGTTAAATTTTTGAATTTAGTTTCAGTTGTTGATAGGCTACATCTACCTTACACTTTGTTTGTTATGCTGTTTTAGCATACAGGTTCTGTGTGTTTAGCTTTTGTTCACAGTATAAAATATGATCAGCAAATGTGAAAAATCAAATCAAATTCAAACTGCTCTGGAATCCATAATACAAGGTTATGTTATAAAAAAAGTACCTCTCATTTTTAAAATCTTTGTGGTGACATACAGCAGACATGACTGGCTAAAAAAGTACTACAAAATGTTTTATACATCAGCAGTTTTTTTTTGGTAAATTGTCTGTATTAACTCTTCACTGCCTGTGGTAGCTTTGTGCATTGCTATTATATCAAAGTAGGCACTATTCTGTGAGGCACCAAACCATGAGTGACACATGTTGGGGAGTGAGCTTGACAAACTGCAGTGGAGAAGGGAAGGTCTAACAATGCACTTTCTGCCTCTAAGCTCAACGTTGCACAGTAGCTTTAACCATATTGCAGCCTAATAGCTGACATGTCTAACTTGTCAAGTTATTTTTCTTTCAGTGATTTATGTATTTGTGTATGACACATGTCACTCAGTAGCATGGGTAGTTTTTTACACTGTGTTCCAATTAATATCTTTCTCACTCAATGAAACCTGGGAACAACATCCCAGCATGCTGAGTAAACTGATTTGCCGACTCAACTACTTTCAGTTTCAATAAAGTGAAAAGGGCTACAGTCACACAGGCACAGTATGGCTCAGTACACTTTATAGACGTACAGCAGATGGTCCTATCGTGACAGTGCCATTAGATTTTCATTTCAGGTTTTCTCACCTCTTCTTTTACTCTGAAATGGCTCAATTATGTTTACAAAATACAATGACACAGCAGAACGCTTTAGCCACCCCAAACAGATTTCTTGTCTAAATTTAATAACATGAATATGTAGATCAGTGTATTTCCAATTAATTTCATTAACTGGGCATAGCAGGTGTGAAATAGTCTCTAATTATGTCTATAATGAAAACCAGCAGGAATCTGGCATTGTGTCTGAAATCACTCATTTCACTGTTCCAAACACTCTTTCGTTTATAGTGAGCAGTAATTTGAGATTTGGGACACTAATGAATCATCATAATTTTGCATTGTCAGACAAGTGTATTGTCCACATGACTGATTTTCACATCTATCCTAGGTGAAGCTTTGCATTGTTTAGCACTGCATGTCTGTATTGCATCACACTTCCATGCAAAAAAGGTGCAAAGTAATAGCTCTGAACATATATGTTATAACTTGAAATAAACATAAAAAAAACATATTGTTGCAGACTGAGAACAAAAACGAACAGCTTAATATTTGATACATCACTTTGAACTATCAACTAGAATATTTGACTAAACTAGTCTAATAGAGTAAATGGAAAACAACACAGAGCCCAGACAAAACAAATGACATAACAGGGAGTATTGGATGAAACTGGCCACATGAAGACTGCAGCATAATATTCTGGACAGAAACTGCAGAATGCAATAAAAAGTTGAAAGGCTGTTAAAATAAAAAAAGTTTCTCCGTTACACTGAACTGTGAAGACAGACAGTTTCATAAAAGTGAGCTCTGTGGGAGAAAGGGTTAGCATCAGTTTTTGTTAATTGTGTTGTTAACCTTAGAGTACATGCAGGCTTGAAGGGGTGCAACATAATTTATTGTATCAGCCCAGGCAAAGCCATACTGTCATTTATATGTATAGAGTATTTGAATTCTGTGCTATATTTAATTGGAAGCTGGTGTAGAGTCAATAGGACTCTAGGATTCTAGTCAGAGTCTGTCAGGCATATTTTAACCAAATTGTACCCTTGATTGATTCACTGGCACCAGCGAATATGGCAATAAATTCTGAATGTTTGGAGTTTTCGAGGAGTTGCTGTAGAAATAATTTGTTTCCAGTTACATTTAACATGTGTAGTGAAGGGTCAGGTCAGCAGCCAGGATACCATTTGGACAGAAAAAGGACAGCAATGTAGCTATTTAGTTAACAAAAAACAGAATTCTATTCTAACCTGCATTACAAAATACCAAAGTAGGTAATGTAAATCTTTGTGTCTGTAGCACTAATTGAGTTTTTCAAAGGAATAGGGTTCAGCGTAGACTAGACCAATGCTGCATAATGGCTTGTTTTTTCCGTTTCGAAAACTGAATTTTAGGAAAGAATAAACAACACACAACCTAATAACCCTAACCCTAATGGGATGTTGTCTTTGTTATTTAAAACCAGTTTTCTATATTAGATTGCACTCTACTTTGCACATATTGGAAAATGGGCCATAGTTGCAATGCAGCAATTTGTGGTTCCTTGGCATAAAAACATTTTGGGAGCTGCACTAATGTGGTAAATTGTACAGTGCCCATGCAGAGTAGGCATGGCAAAGCAAAGAAAGGCAGATTTGATAACATTATGGCTTGGCATGATGACATGTCTGGCACACTGCTACTCCAATCCAGCTGCCAATTTCTTGCTCCTGTGGTCAGGCAGGAACAGTGACAACAAATGTTCTTGGTTCAAAGGATGTGCTATTGTGGTTTACCTATTCAGGTGAACAAATAATAGAATTGTGCAAGTATGTAGGCTATTGTGGATTTTAGTAGTTGTGATATAGAATGGCTATCACAACTCTGATTTTTCCTGCTGCAGCTTTATGGGTTTCTTAATGATTAAGGGCTAAAGGGTTAAAAGGATCAATATGTGAATATTTTCCCTTAGCACAATGAGACAGCACAATGTGCTTTATGTTTCTGTGTGTGCTTAAGATTGTATGCTGTAAGACTAGGTGGAACTGAGAGACAAATGTAACAAATCTATCTCATCGCACTGACTTCCACGTAAGTCAGACTATCATCTGGCTCATGAGCAAACTACAAGCTACCGTATAGCATTTAAACACTATACATCTAGACCCTTACAAGCTACGTTACATTACATTTATTCATTAGCTGACGCTTTTCATAAAAGTGCAATTTATACTTCTTCGTCAAATCGATGGCATAGCCTCTGCGTAGCCCCCTACCTTACGGCGTCACCTACGACGTAGCCTGACGTGCGCCTCCTCAAAAATGTAACTACACGTCGAGGCGACGCGGACCATAAGCACTGTGACTGGTCGGCTGGGTAGCGTCGCAATGCCTCCAAGCTCAAGTTCAAGCTTTTCCTCTGTAGCGTCTGCAAAATCTGTATCTTGTTATGATTTTCCTCTCTGCAGAGTTAGCATTTGTGATCCAATACTTTTTCCTTACAGTGGAAAGTACATGATTTTTTCCCCCGTGGCCCAACTGCTCATGAAAATGGCGGAGAATAAGGGTTCAGAGGTGTTGGTCTTTAGATAGGATGAGGGGATGTTTGTGTCCTCAGGCAAAGCTGATTTATTGAGGCGTCCCCCAACTCTCAGAAGGCCATCTTCTAGAACTGGATCCAGCTTGTAGATGGTGCTGCCCTTTTTCACTGATTTCTGAGATGATAATGCAGCCATCTCTTCCTGGAATCTTTCTCTTGCTTACAAAAGGAAATTAGTGAGTTCTCAGCTTCTAAGAGGTCATCCAGTGACACATTCTTCCCTTTGAGTGAAGATTGAAAAGCTTGCATTTCTTGCTGCACATCCACCATTCGTGCTCCATTAGCACTACTATGTGCAAGCTACAACTGCTTTCTTTGCTTACTCAGCTTCAGCAGGGTTTCTTTCAGTGTGAGGATCCATGCAACTGCAACTTCTAATCTCTGCCAATCAGAGAAATAAGTTATTAGTTGATTGGTGGCATTCAAGATGTTAATCGTTGCATTAACCAGCACTCTTTGCTTAACCTCTGGATCATCACTTGGGATGCTGAAATCCACAGGAAACCTTGGCCAATCATCTTCTGGATCCCATAGAAAAGCGGGGCTTTCAACCCATCTTTGGATGACCAACCTTTCAGCTTTCAATCCTCTTGAAGCATCATCTGCAAGGTTTAGTGATGTGGGAATATAACTCCACTGTGACACGTCTGAGTTGTCCCTTATCATGGAAACTCTGTTAGTGACGAAGGTTAGGACTTTTTTGTCCCCATTTTTGATATACTTTAGAACTAGAAACAGGTACTGTCAGTCCAAAAGCGTGATTTCTTCAGTGGAATCTGCAGCTCTGATTGAAGCATCTTGTCAACTTTAATGGCGACAACAGCAGCAGTGAGTTCCAGATGAGGTATGGTGACGGGTCTTAGAGGAGCCACTCTGAATTTGACAAACAAGAACACAACATGGACCATTTCCTCAAAGTTCTGCATTCTGAGGTAGGTAACTGTGCAATATCCATTTTCACTAGCATCTGAGAAGTGATGCAGTTGTGCGCTTACAATCTTTCCAAATCCTTAAGGCTTGATACACCTGTTGACTTTGAAATTAGCCACTTTCTGCAGATCTGTCAGCCACTTGATCCGCTTCTGCTCAAAGGGTGGAGGTATGAGATCATCCCAATCGTACTTTAGCCTATATAACTCCTGCAGCCAAGAACCCCAGTGGATCATAGATGGATATGATAACAGACAAGATGCCACGTTTGGTGTGAGGTTGTTCCTTGACCTTAGAAAGTGTCTGTTTCTATGCAGCATTGCAGACCTAAAACCCTCTCTATTGGCAGTTTATCTCTGTCCAGATCCAGCTCAAACAAGTTCTGTGATTTGTGTTCTTCTGGAATACATTGAAGTAGGTCCCGGCTGTTACTGATCCGTTTTGTGAAATTGAAACCTCCTCTGCTGCAAATGGCTCTTAGATTCTTAACCATGAGGACAGCCTCCTCTTCAGAGGAAAGGCTTTTCAGAAGGTCATCCATGTAGAAATTTCTTTTGATTGTGTCAATGACTTCTTCTGGAAAGCTTGTTTGATTATCCTCTGCAGTTTTCCTAAGAGCAGCAGGTGCAACTGGGTGATGATACAGCCCCAAATAAATGAACAGTAATACGATACTCTACCAGATTACAGTCCAGTTTACCTTCAGGCCACCATAAAAAGTACACATGCTCTTCTGCCACCATGACTTGGTGGAACATGGCTTGTATGTCTGCCATAATGGCCACAGGATCTTGTCTGAACTGTAAAAGGACTCCTACTAAGGAGATGGTCAGGTTTTGGCCTTGTAAAAGTTGACTATTGAGAGAGACGCCTTTGAAGTCTGCTCCACAGTCAAACACAACACGCAAGGTTCTCTTCTTAGGATGATATACTCCATGGTGAGGTATATACTGTACCTTACCCTTACATGGTTCTAACTGATGTTGAGGCATCTGTTCCGCATAGACTTTGTTAATGACATCTGCAAGAAACTTTGTGTACTCATCATGATAACTTATATCCTTCTGAAGCCTTTTTCTCAAGCCATGAACACGTTGCTTGGCAATGCAGAGATTGGGATGGGAGAGTTTGGCATGGTGACGTCTTCTTTAAAAGGCAGTTTCATTTTAAAATGTCCTTTATGAAGCTGTAAGTTATCCATTATTTAAATTAATTTCTTTTCCTCTCTTGACATCTCCTTTTGGTCATTGGAGGTCCCTCATTGAAGTCATGGTTGTATTTGTTCATCAGTAACTCCTCAATTCTGTTGACAATAGTCCTATTAACAGTAACCTCGGGGTAACCACTCAGACTTTGCTTGTCACTGTTTCCCTTTAATGGACCATTAATCACCCACCCCAATAAGGTTCTGATAGCATATGGTCCATTCCCTTGACTGTTAATAACCTCCCAAGCCTCCATCAACCTGGAGGTATTGGTACCGATTAACAAGTCCACATTAACTTTTATACGATGTCCTTTAGATATGGCCACTTAGCCACCTCCTCCTCACTGATGATGTTGTCTGTTGACACAGGTATCTCCTCTTGAGTGAAAACATCAGGAAGCTCATAGAAGTGTTTTCCAGCAAACTCTGAGATCTCTAAGGGCCCGTGTCCACCAAAGCGTTTTTTGCCAGCTGAAAACACCACCTGCTCTTTTGAAAATGCCTAGCTGGGAGCGCTAGCATGCGTTTTGGAGGCGCAGTGTTTTTTTTTAGAGACACTGTGGTTGCTTTGATACATCATTTCCATGGAGGCGATGTGTTGCAAGTAGGGTAGCCTACTTAATTTTAGTGAATGTAAAAATGTCACCACAAAGTATGTAGGCCTACTTCCTCTGGCCCTTGCTCTGCATGAAGAGAAGGCTGAAACATGAGAGCACAGACTGTCCGTACATGGGTTCATGAGATTTTGCGGGCGAGGAAACACCTCGGCGGGTAGTCACATCGTTTCGTTTAAGATTGGATGTGCTCGGTGCGGTGTTTGTCCCGCCCCTCCTGCACTATGATTGGATGGCTGGGTAAAAAGTGACAGTGACGAGCGCAGCATTTTTCCCAAAGTTGAACATTTTTCAACTCCCGGCTACCGGAAAAAAACGTTCAGCGCCCGGCGCCCAGTGCCCAGTGCCCAGTGCGGAAAAGACGCTCAGCGCCTCGTCATGTTCTTGCCGTTTATAAGAGCTTGGAAAAATGCGCTCCCATTGCAATGAATTGAAAATAGACGCTGGCGTCAGAAAAAAAAGCTTTGGTGGACACGGGCCCTAAGCCATTAATAATGCAACTTTGTACCGCTTTATTATGACCCATTGTGCGCACATGAATTTTGGCTCTTTGTCCTACAATGTTCAATCTGTAGGCCAACTTTTCTGAACAGAAGGTGCCTGTACTTCCTGGATCTAAAAAAGCACAAGTTCACTTTATTTCCCTCTGTGCTTTTCACTTGGACAGGAAGCCGAAACAAAGACCTTTTGCCTTTAGAAAGTTTATCTTGTCCCCATGTGTCTTTTTCTCCAGTTGTGGACATTGCTCCAATGCATGACCATGTGTACAGTACAGACAGGAATTCTGGTTTGGCTTGTTACAGGAGTTACCTTCTTTTTGCACTCATTTGAGCATCTGATCTTACCTTGTCAGGAATAGACATGAGTCGCAAAACTGTTTCTTTTGAAAGGTGGTTTCATTTGAGACTTACTTTTGATACCTTTCTGAGATAGAGTGTCCTGTATGTCACCAAAGACTGGATCGGAAGCAATTCTGACCTGTTTCTCAATGAATTTGACAAGGTCAGTAAAACAAGCTCTTTGGTTGTTTTGGTCCATGATTTGACATGCTTATACTCTCAATTGTTCTCTGAGCTTATATGGAAGTTTCTGAATCACAGTTCTCATGTTTGCTGGCATGTTTAGCTCTTGTAGATATTCAAGATCTTCCATAGCATTGGAACATTCATGCAGATACATTGCAAAAGCTTGGAGTCCTTTAATATCCTCCGACTTGACAGTTGGCCAGCCAGTAATTTTTTCCATGTAGGCTGCTGTGACCTTTATTTCATTTCCAAAATGCTCCTTCAGTAGCTGCTTGGCAACAGTGTAACCTCTGTCTGGTGCCATATGAAAACCGCTGCATACAAGATCTCTTGGCTGTCCCTTAGTAAATTGTTCAAGATGGAACAGGCAGTCCCCCTTATTGTTTGTTTTTGCTTCCATGCTATGCTCAAAAGCTTTCATAAATGATTTTAACTGCAGAGGATCTTCATAAAAGATTGGAATGTCCCTGTGAGGTAGAAATTGTAAGGTTTGCAATTGAACAAGGAGTGATGTTATTTAATTCTGTCGTTGCAGCAAGCTGTACAGATCTCCTGGTGCTGAATATTGCTTTCATATGGTAAAGAGGTATGGATGAATGTTGGGTTTGTTTGCTGTTCCAGAAGACCCAAAGTTACTGTAGGTATTGTTGGCATCTCTTGTTGTACTTTGGCATCATCATGCTTACTGTGGTGAGGTGGGACCTTTAAATGCTGTGATGATTGCCTACGCAAAGGCTCATATTCCTTTCCATTTGGATTGAGAGATGTAGATATGTATTTGTGTGCAAACCCCGTTTCAAAATAAGACTCCATTCAATCTGATTTTATACTTGAAACATTGCTGTCACAAGCTTGGAGAACAGCAAAACTAGCCATAGAAGCTACAATTTCAATGTCCATCTCAAGCTGCTCCTTTTCTCTCCTTAAGATCTCTGCCTGCTCCTGTAGCGCATGCATCTCCTTTAAAGCAGCAGCACGAGCCAAAAGTGCAGCCTTGTCTGCATCTGCTTTAACATGCGCAGATGTAATATAAGCTTTTGTGACTTGTTTGTTGGCTGGAGGTATTTGATGCAACATTTGAGACACTGTCATGAGGCTCAACCAAAACCTTCTCTTTATCCTCATCACAATTAACAGGGTGACTGTGAACATCACACAAACAATTGTTCACATCAGCAATAAACATCTTCACATGCTTCATCTTTTGGCAATAACCCCAGCAGAGTGACATGAATTTGTCTTGCTTCATCACAAATATATTTGTGACAACAAAAACAAAAAAACTAATTGATTTATTGTTTCTAACGTGTACCCTGAAAAACAATGTCCAGTCTTTTCCAATAGTTTGCAGTTAATGCGTTTATTTCCTGCTTCCACTTCCACCAATACGCCATATAAAGTAGAATAAACAACATAATCTGAGCACAATAATCCGAGCACAGTTAAAACCCGTTTGCTCCTCTTCTTTAATTAACAACCACCTGTTTGCAACAATACATGAACTTAAATTGCCTGAGGCCAGCATCGGCCACAACACAACACAACATCATTCCCCCTGTGGCTTGGAGGAAACAGGCAGTATGGCTCCTACAACAACAATCAGAACCTTCAATAGATAGATAAAAGACCAGTTCAGTTTGGAACAATGGATCCAGAAATCTGAAGGAAGAGGTGTAGGACACCAGAGAGGAGGAGGAGGAGGAGGAAGAGCAGTATGGAGAGGAGTAAGAGAACAGTAGGAGTTGGGGATAGGATAGGAGGAAGAAAAGGAGTAGGAGGAAGTGGAGCAGGAGCAAGGGGGGAGGAGTAGGGAGGAGGAGGAGTTGAAGAAGGAGGTGGAGGAATCTCTGGCTTGTCCCAGACCAAAGACAGGACGCTGGGGCAGAATAATTAGTTGTTTGGTGTGTTGTGTTGTACTGTACAGCACACTAAGGAATAAAAAAATTGTGTACATTGTATATATTTGTTATTTCTTTTGTGTTTATCATGTGAAAAGGTTTTTGACAGGGAGAACCACAAGCAACATTACTAATAACTAGTTTTTGTAGTTTTGTTTTGAATTTATCTCACCAGTGTAAAACTGTGTTGTATTGTGTGTGTTTTTGAGGGGCTTGTGTGTTATATCTGAGGACAAAGTTTGGCTTTTCAGCAAGATTGAATGGTTTTGAGAGGAAAACTTCATTTTGACCTGAAAGGTTTGGGGAATTGAGGGAGAAGTTGTGATTTGTGTTTAGAGTTTCGAGAAAAAGAGGCATAATTTCAAGAAATGTGTTTAAGCAATCGAGAGAAAAAAACTGTAAAAACAATATCTGCCAGGCTTTTTCACAAAGGTAATCACTTTTTTCAGTGAAACTCAATTTGTCATTTATGTGTGTACCTAGATACTTAAAACAGTTTACAATTTCCACTGATTGACACAGAGTGTATGCAACAGGGGTAGCTCTGCATGATGTAAAATCAGCTCCATTGTTTTCACAGCACTGATTGATAGACAGCTGTATCTACTTGAAAAAATCTGGTTTCATACAGTATGCACTGTATGAAACATACGTTTTTAGCTGAAGTAGAATGGAGAACAACAACTATTTGTAGAAGGTGTTTTGTTAGCTATTATGTGTCTGTTGAACTAAAGGGAATACTTTTATCAAATGTATTAATAACTCATCCCCTCCTGCCTGGAATGCCAGACTGAGAGGTTTCATTATTCACAGAGAGCTGAGCATTCATTTAAGTCCTGCAAATCGTCCCTGGAAACTTCTCACAGTAATAGTATCCATTTCTGAGGCGTATACACATTTGTATTTGACTACAATAATGCTGAATAAACTACATACACAAAATCCTCTATCAACCTGCCGCTGGCTCAGTTATTGAGTAGAAGTCCTGTTCAGCTGTAGTTCACAGTGATCTGAAACAATGGAGCTGAAGGGTAGCCAATGACTGGCTGTTCCATGTCGTATCAATGAAGGAACATTGGCAGTCCATGTCCATTTAATGTTTAATGTAATATCCATGTGAGATGTACAAGCAAAATAGAGGGCTTTATTTTATGAACACAGATTGCTTTGTTACATTATATGCACCCACATGGAGTGCAACACTTTATCATTGCCATTTGCTTTGCATGTTGAATTGCATTTCTAATAAAAGCAGCACAACTACGTCCAAGGAGTTTTACTTTATCAGCTGTATCTGAATGTAAGACAGTATGCTTAACAGTATTTATTTTTGGGTCAGAGAAGAGAGAAATATAACAAATTAAAACGGAGTAAAGGGGAAAGAATATAAAAGGTGTTGCCTGTTTAGTGGCATCCTGTGAAAAAATGTCCCCATAGTCCACTAATGAAAATTCATATTATAAGATGTGATTTCAAATGCAAGTCGGTTTGAGAAATCCTTTACCTGCTAAGAGAACCGAAAATTAATGCATGTTCTACCCAACCATAGCTAGACCTATGGCTGAATCACACACTGCTGCTCATAGTACAGTATGTTGGCCATCCGGCATCCGAGCCAGCAATTAAAGCAATGTCAGCACATTGTGTGTCTTACTAGTGTCTACATACAAATGCCAGGAAATGAGGTGCTGAACCTGTATTTCTCAAGTTTGACAAGGAAGCCAAAAGACCTACATTTGTGTTGTGGGATATCAATGATGCAAGTTAGGTCAGATATGATGGTTTTTGAGATTCTGGAGCTTGAAATTAAGCGACAGAGTGAGCTCTCACTTGTCCAGTTCTTATTATCAGTCGTAAAGGTTAAAATGTATCCTCGCTTTGGATGAAGAAATGAACAATGCTTGAAATTGCATGGCCAACAAGATGACCATTGCGGTGATTGAGCACCATTTATGAAACAGTAAATATTGTACTTTCTACTCCACTACACTTGACAGCTACTAATTACTTTACAAATTAAAATATTTGCATACAAAACATATGAAGAGCTTAAATAATATGAATCGTACCCGGGCTGGAGTCAGTAAGGAGTCAGTCTTAATGGTACACTGCCCGCTCTACCAGGTGAACTACTGGGTGCCCCGATATTAATTACTTTAAGATTTGTACTATTTGTTAGACAAAACAAACATTGTGAAGGTGTCGCTCTGGGTAAATGTGATGGGATTTCTCACTATATTCAGAATTTTTTCCAAACCAAACAATCAATTGATTAATTTAGAAAATAATCATCAGATTAATCCATAATGAAAATAATCATTAGTTGCAGTCCTATACAAAATAATTTAAAAATTGCGACATCCAAACCAAATTCAGTAGTAAAATCCCGCTTTTATATTAATACATGGGTAATCATAATCTAATGATATAATATAACAGTGACAGGGGCCATTTTTCTGCATTGAGTACTTTTACTTTCAATACTTTAAGTATGTTTTCCTGATAATACTTAATGCATAATTTTACTATGTATTTTTTTTACAGTCTGGTATTAGTACTTTTACTTAGGTAAGTGATGCAGTAAGATACAGCTGTGCATTGTGTTGGTGTGATTGTTGATGGAGACTGATGGAAACTTTAAAAAATGAATGTGAGATGTAGACATAGGAAAGAGAAGAGAGTGAAGAGGGTTTTATTCTAATGTAATACATTGCAGTGGCATAAACCTCATTGCATTGAACATCAATCAAACATTTGTTTGAAGACAATTTATTTTATGTGATATTTTCATACATTTACCATACTGTGTGTGACAGCAGAAAAATATTATTATTAATATTGTGAAACTGATTTCAGTCACATTACCCAGTCTTATTTGACAGCACCAACAGAAAAACAGTTAAGCTGATGGACACCTTCCTTAGCTTTTCAGTTTCTTGGACTTGTGCGTGTGTGTGTGTGTGTGTGTGTGTGTGCGCGCGCGCGCGTGCGTGCATGCACGTGCGAGAGTGAGATAAAGAGAGAGAGGTTTTTGCTCACTTTGGTATATCAAAGCTGAAAGCCAGTTGTTGGCTGAATTAAACAACTCATGTGGAATTATGTTGGATATTGGAGCCTTAGTTTATTCTTTGATCTTGATTCATGAGATAAGAGTGACATATGTAGTTGTCTATTGCAAAAAGAGAAGCAGACCTTCCTGCATGATTCACCTAACTTGGACAGAGAGTGAAGAGTTTTTTAAAAGCATCATTGTGGTATCCTCTTTAGCAATAAACCAATGCTAAAATGCATTGGAAGTTTGGATTGTTTGTCCCTACCATGGTGATGAGTGGAGTGGAATATTAGAAACACCTCAAAATATAATTCAGTCCAGTACAACACCACCACTAACTATGACCTTAAGAACATATCAGGCCACATAAAAGTAAATGGTCCATATATGTATAACACCCTTCTAGTCTTTCCAACCACTCAAAGAACTTTACACTACATCACAATTTAGGGTTCAGTGACTTGCGCAAGGACACTTAAACATGCAGACTGGGTGACCCAAGGATCAAACCACTGACCTTCAGATAAGTGGACGACCGATCAACCCTCTGAGCCACAGCTACCACATAGACACCATAGCAGAACATTCAGTCGTATTGGATTGCGTTGGACTGTAATTCCCAATTGGATCCTTAAGACAAGAAACCTTTTCACAATGGAGTTACCAAATTAGTAATATTATAGAAAATATTGCTTGGTGCATCTGTATATGTATACTCATATGTATATTATGACTTATATAGGGGAGTATATCAACTGACAGCTAACACTGGATGCTATGCTGTTTCTGTTTGAGCTCCAAACTACAGATCCTACAGACACTTAAGGCTTGATTGGAGTTTGTACTCCTTCCCTGCATTCCTTTACTGTTTCACACACAGCGTAGGTCATTTTCTGTGTTATCATGTTATGATATATTTGCCACCTTATCACATTTTAATCTACTTCACTGGTAGTTTTCAAATATAATGCACCTTGCTTTAAACTGTCTGCTGGCTTGAATTATATTTGATTGACAGGAGGCGGGTCCTAACTTAACTTTGTAAAAAGCATGAAACTGAAGAATAGGATAATGCATTAATTTTTCAAGGAGAAATTCAAAGCTAAGGGGGAAATTCCCTATGATATAGAAATACCCACTGCTTCTAACTAAACTTAAATGATACCTCATTTAAATAACTGCGTGTGTGTGTGTGTGTGTGTGTGTGTGTGTGTCTGTGTGTGTGTGTGTGAGTGGATGTCACAGTACCCCAACATACCTTCATATGATTCATATGACGAGAATTTAAAGAGTTACAAACTGATTACATCTGGTGAAAAACTTTATAATGCATGGATGCAACACCCAGTTTATCTGATAAGATTAAAATCTAATGCAGCAATTTAATTTCTATATCTGCAGGCTTTTGATTTGCATCTGACCGTCATTCAGGACAAGAAAATATATGAAGCTGCTCTGTGAAGTTGCTTTGCTGTGATGCTGTGAAAGTGCATTGGGTGAAATATATAAAGAAAAAAAATCAACTATTTCTGAATTAGACACCAATTTAACACCACACCATGTTGTGACAAACCAGAAACATCATGTTTCACTGGTCAACAGTCTCCAATGATAATGGTATGTAACTATTATGCAGTACATCACTGCGTAGGCTGTTAGCCAGGAGGCAATGACAGTCTCATTAAAATGGAGCTTTAATTAATGATCTTGTCTGTTTATTACAAGTGTCATGATGTGCACGAGTGCAACCCCTGCACATTCACACGTTGTCAACATGACAAAACACCCTGATGGCTATCTTTGGTGATGATCTAGAAATCATATATTTAATTCATTGGGATAGGTAGGTTAAACTTAGAAGCTGTCACAGAGCCCAATTCTCCCTACAGAAATACTAACAGAGTGCCTGAGGGTCTGGTCATTTTCATTATAATAGACAGCAGAGAAGATTTGGTTTCTGCTGCAGTCACCAGGCAGCTGCAATCAGGAGCACAGCTCTCTCACGCTCTTGCCCAGTAATTAGAAACAGGGAGGATGGAGGGAAGTGCTTGCATTTAACCTTCACATCCCCTTGTTTTATTAGAAGTGAATTTTCACATCTTATTTGGTAATCCTCCTGCACAACTTATGTCTTTATGCAATTTTCCTGGTGTTATGAAGGCCCTTCGTATAAATATTAAAAAGCATTTGTTATCAGAGTTTGTTATTTTTGGTGTTCTGACAATACTTACAACTCAAATACTACAGGTTTGGATTTGTGCACTTTTCTAAAATAATTAGTAAATCAAATTATGCTTCTCAAAAGTACTTTGGATTGGAGTTCAGGATAATGAGTTGCGCGGCGTTTGCTCCTTATCCACACCCCACCTAATTTTGTATGCCAACTGGGACGCTTGGCTTGCTGCCCTCGACTGCGTGCACAGAGGGAATCCCAAATTCCTGTCGTAAAAGCACAGGAAGCTGTGACCTCTTTTGAAAGACTATGAATCATCCTGTTATCTCCATCTCTTCAGCAGCAGGGACTCTCATTCCAACGTATCACTGTCGTGTCAGGGCTTGGTAAATGAAGTGGGAAGGCAGCAGTAATGACATTGCAATGGCGTTCTCAGTTGGCCTCAGATAGACAAACAATATTATGCACCAAACTCAAGAGAAAGTTGATGAAAGAGGGAGCTTAAGTCATATAAAAGGTAGGATGATCGAAAGATCTGTTCAGTAATACTCTTTTCAACAGTGCAGTCCCAGGCTGAGTAAATGAAGCACAGACAGTCATTAGCATGCTCTATGTGTGTCTAGTCAAATTACCTCTTGGCCTTGCTGCTGCGACTCAAAACAACCAGCCCTTCAAGTCAGCTGATTAAATGCAGCAAATCCCTGCTTTGGCTGATTTTCTCTTAATTGGTGGCGAAACCTCAAGCCATGTTCACACTCAAAATATCATTCTTGGGATTTCAATTTCACATTCAACCTCACCAGGGACCTTATTTATGTAGAAATTCTTTGAGTTAAATGGAATTTTAAAGACAGTTGCAAATAAAGAAGGTAAACTGTTTTAGGGCAATGCAACAGCTCACTTATATTAATTTGAGTTAGCATATCCCCGCTGCAGCCTCACGCAGGGATTTGACTGTTTCACTTTGATCGGTTTTATTCTTTCTGGCATGCACATTAGGTCTTGTGTTTGTGTTAGAAAACAGTTACTGGCCAAATTAGTTATTTTAGGCTTATGACAATAGGTTGTAGAGTTTGCTGAAACATTAGCTTTTTTGAGCGTTTCATTCTAACATTCATCCTATTGTCCAATTATTCAGATGAGTGAGAACTCACACACATGGAGGACGTTTGATTGATAAAAGTAGGAATTTGTGCTCCTTATTCTAATCTGTGTGCAGGAACAGAATTAGTTTCAAAGGTCACCTACTTCAGACAGACATAATAGGTATGTCACTTCTGTCTATGTTTGTTGTCGTAGGACATATAAGTGTCACACCACACATTAGTCCTGAATCCTCTAGCCCTCCACCCCTATAAGTAAGACTCTGTAACTTATTAATTGTAATTTATATTTGATCATTTTAGTGTGGAATAGTTACTAGTTGTGGAATTTTACTACCTAGAGAGAATTAATAATGGTTGGCTTTTTTATACTTGCCTCATACTTGCAGAACTAGACAACAACTTTTTATCACAAATTCATGGTCAGAAATCTGCCACCAGCAAGCCATTTGCAGGTGTAAATGATTGTGCTCATACATGCGCCCAAGGGAAGGACACCGTAAATCACGGGCAGTGTTATCATGTGGCATAATGCCAAATTGAATTCTTCAGCAAAAATAGAATTAAGCTGGACTTCTGCCAAAACACTAAGTAAATCTTGCTTGTGCCAAATTAGTGTTATCCAACTGGATTTGACATAGCTTATGCTGTGTAAAGATGGCTAATAATGGCTGTTATAGATGAATTAGAAAATTCTGGATTAAGATGGTGTTGAGGAATGTACGGTAAAATCTACAGTATCACTTCATGTGTGCTAGCCTCTCTTTCCCCCCTGAAGAAGATGGGTTAGGTTGGATTTTCAGCTGTTAATGACTGTGACATTTCTAAATGTCTTGTAAAATAGGGCACATTGCCTGTCTTTGAAAGGGGAGATGGGACACCTGGTGGTCCAGAGCTGGCCAGGGGCTCAAGAGATGGAGAAAAGGCTAACCTTTTAAAGTAAAATGAGATTAGTTCATTCATCCTTGTCTCAGCATTTATGTTGTACTGTTTTGTGCAGAGAAGAGATTAAATCAGAGGAATGTGAGGGTCTGCTCACAAAACCTAAACTCTAAAATTAGGTTTCATGCTGCCCCTTCTACAACATAGCACACATATGGTCACATACAGTGTAGCAGAATATTGTCTGGCCATCTCCTAAAGTGCAAGGTCAATCAGTATCTCAGTTAGCATATTGATTCTGTGGGGAGTGTGAAGTTATTGTGTGGAGAAAAATATCTAGAAGGCATTTCAGACTTTCCATTTAGTCGTCTTTCAGGATTATACTTAACATTGTTATCTTGCTATCTACTGTGGTGTTGTCATCCTAGAAGTCACTGCATTAATGAAAATAGTTCACATTGCTCAGAATATATGCAGGGTTTCTTGAAGTGATAATTAATTCTCCACAATCTGCTGAATTTCTCAATAATATACCCCATTTTAGAGAAGAACCACAACCACCAGAACCATTTTGTGTCCCTTTTGACTTAATATTCATGGTTCTGTACTTTGATCATCTTGCTATCAGTGGGAAATAACTCGTGATGTGGTGCTGCTAATCCCTCAGAATCAGTGTTTACAGTGATTAGTATTCTCTAGGACTGAATATCCAAAGTATTTAAATTCATTACTACTGTGCTCAAATAAAGCACCTGACACCAGTGCAGAATTAGACTACAAATGTATGATTTTTTTTTAGTCCTGGCTTGCATTCAATTCCCACACATGACACTTGGTTGACTGCTGAAATAATTATCACCTAACAATACTCCACAGGCATTCTGTAGTCAGCGATGAGCTAATTCTGCGTGAGACTTATTACCTGATTATCATCATGTAACACAGATACTTATGATCCTTTGTTGTGATATTTTGCAGCCACTTCGGGGCACTTCTTGCTCATTAATAACATGTAGCTTATTATGGATTTAGAGATTGCAGATTCTATATTAGTATACCAATTGTTCCTAGACTCCTTATTAATTAATTGTTTACTCTGTGAAATATCTGTGGGCATTAATTCAGCTTGGTAACCAAGGTACATTGTTGCATGAGAATGAACCAAATATAACAAGTAAATTATACATAATTGAAGTGATAAACTAAATTAAAACTTTCAAAAGTTTTAACTTGAAATATTTCAGTTGCTTTGAAAGGGTATATTTTGTAAATTCTCTTCTAAAATCTAAGCTACCAATTTAATGCCTTCAAGATGCTATTGAAAATCTAAAGAGAAAAGCAGTGTTTGATTCCCAAACTTTGTACTTGGAGGGAACCAAAACAGCTGCAGGGAGTTAGAGCCCTGGTCTACATCGGTGAATCAGAGGCATCAGAGCCTCCAGTCTTAGACCTCATGTCATTCCCATTTAATATTTTCATTAAAGTGATTACACACAGAACGCTTTACAAAACTCGTGTCATTGTTGTAGCAAATTTAACTCTCTTCCCCGAGGAAATTAGCTGGGCGATGTTAACCTTTTGGTGTGATAAAGATAAATCCCCAACTCAGGAAATACTTCTTTTCATGAGGACATCACCATACTGAAATAGAATAAACCATTTTATCATGCTTCAGTGGTGCTTAAATAGTAAAACAATATTGTAGTTAGGGCGTTGTGGTGCACATTCACTGCATCGTTCTCTATTCTCTCTACACTTTCACATCACAACCTACTACTAACGCCCACAACATGTCCTGGGTTGCAAGATCTATGCTGTATTCTGATTTGGACCAGTCAAGTCAGCAAGGAAGTTCTGTGAAAGCCTGTTATATGATCTTTATAATCACCACTTTGCTCAGTTTTAGGGGGCTATTATCACCATAGTTTTTCGCCCCAATCCCCTCCTTGCCTTGAGCCTTGTGCAGAGGAATTTAAATCTTTGATTTACCAACTTTTACTTTGTGTGCGTCTACCCTGAAATAATTGGGTTGCTTATGCAAAAGGGGGTTTAATTAATAAGAGAATTAATCAATTGGATTTTTTGGACTGGCATCATAGCAACCAAATTTATTTTCCAAGTTAAACTGGTCATTAATGAGCCACCTCCATGCAGAATCTAAAGAATCAAAGGAGTTGAAAATTGCAGCAAAATATACTCAAGGCCTTATATGGTACAAAAAAGAAAAAAAAGCCAGAAATCACTAATGTCAAGTACCTTGTAACATAAACGGCTTGTTGTCTAACATACTGTCAGTCCACATGCAATGGTGACAGACAGCTACCACCACATAGTCTGATCTACAGGTGTCCTAATTCAATGTTTTGTCCCTCTTCTGTGGAGTCACAACAAGTAATTACTGCAGTTGCTGAGGACACAACATGATGGTCAAAGAACAAAGCAATGTGTGGCTAGACCCTAATGGGCTGCAAGTGAATACACGGTAAGGAATAGCCCTTGGCTCTTGCATTAACAAAAATTATTCAAAATAGCAGGTTTATTATTTGAATTATGCTGGACCATAATCATTTAAAATGTCTGTACCTTTGCCTCTGAATGCTTTGCAGGTAAACAACTATTATCAATTATTCTACATAAATGCAGGAGGCTCATTACTATGGATGTCAACACCACATTTTTTTCAAATGAATACATTTCACAGTAATTGCATTTGAATTATTAGTAATGTTGACATGGGCAAATAAATTATTAATATCCATTAACTATCCACACAGTATAAATCCTGAGGAAAGCCAGCTGACATGCTGATTTAGATAAATGTATGCATGCATTTGAAATTCTTCTTTTAATTGTGCATTTCAGTCTAAAGGATGCAACCACATAAGATGCAGTTAGATTAATAATTAGCTATATATACACTGTATTTTAAATACAGATAGGGAATATAATTAGGTAATATAATTATGGATGTTACTATATTTTAAAATGTGATGTCTATAATCTAATAATAATAAAGTGCATTATTTTTCCATAGTTTCTCATTACGACATCACCCTTTAAAACCTACTGAGGATACAAAACCATGGGAAGAATGATAGCTTTTAGTAGCAGCATCTGCAGAGCCAGATAAGCTTAGTCTAGGTGGTGTTAGTGAATCAAGACCCTTGACTATCTCCATAAGCCCTTGCAGTGGCCGGTTTCTAGATGTGGGTCTGGATAGCTTCGACCTGCACATCATTTACAGCTTTCAGGAAAGGATAACCAAAAGGATAAAGAAAGAAAATCAGTTATGATACATGTTATACGGGTCACTGCACCTTGACAGTTAGACCACAGACCTCCCCTTCATTCAGCAGCTTTGAATCCTGCTTTAAAATATGACATGCCGTCGGAGTCTCTCAGCTCACCAGCTGCACCATGCCATATAGCAGGTGTGATGATTGGACAGTGTAAGACAGGATTTTCAAAGATCTCAATGCTAGTCTGTTGATACACATGACAACATAGGGGTTGTGTAAGCAGAGTCTAGCATGGACAGCCTTGGGCTCACATGAGCTTGTGTTTGTAAATTTTGGTTTTGTTGCATTGTTGTCTGTTTTTTTTCACATTCTGTTATTTCTCAATTACGTTAATGTACTAAGTTAAATAAACATAACTGTTCTTGTTCAGTGGCAATATTTTTTTCCAGGAGTACTGTGTTCTTGTACCACACAGTTGTAAGAGGGTGGTCTATACTGGGTGTACAAAGCTAAATACTTTAAAAAAAGGACTGGAGTTTGTGTCTTGCCTCCTTCGTGTTGGTTAAGGCTACCAAAACATTTGTATTAAAGTAAGGGGAAATGGGTAGTCTAGGGAAGATCATGGCTTGCTTGAGGTTATAGGTAATTGTTGTGGTTTGATTAAATACAAAAAGACTAAACACATCTCGTCAAGTGCTTCAGTACAGTCCATGAAAGATGCACCATCGTTAAATGGCTTCTAAAAGTCTATGCTAACATCCATTAGTTAAGAAAACCAGTTAAAAATTAAAGCTGCAAGCAGCGTTGGGCGGGCGCTCGCACGTGTAGCGCGTCGGGGCGTGAGGCTGCCACGCTGCATATTCTGGAGCTCCGCCAGTGCGGCTGTGAATTTGCTACGCGCTTAGGACGCTGCATGAAGGTGTTAAATGTCACTTCCTGTGTCCCCTTTGTGGAGCTACATAGCACTTGGCGCTATGACTAGAAGTTATAATAAC
>NW_024042261.1:40800247-40820247 GCF_014851395.1 Micropterus salmoides
CCCTGAGCCCATTGGTTCCTATTGAAGACATAAATATTAAAAATGGTCACAAATATATACTTATATTTGACTTTTAATGTCCTAAAACAGCTGGACTCTCAATAGTTCACTATTAGCATATTATTATTATTATTATTCCCTAAAATTCGACTGAAGTCCTCATCCAGCAGTGGTTGCCAGCGATTGTGCTCCCATGATAATGGGCTGTTGGCTGACCAGATGGAGGATTGTTAGTGTGTTTATTCAGGCATTTCTGCCCCTCTGCTGTAATGAATGCCATATAAATAGTAGATAACCTCTTTGATAGAGGTGCAGCATGAACACAGATATTGAGTCACAAAGGCCTATTGTGGATGACTCCCATTGTAGTATTAAAATAGTGGGATAGTTGTTTTGGTCACTCCTGGGAAGAGTGTGGACACCTGATAAGGATTTTTATGTGGTATTTATCACCCACGGAAAGCCTTGTGTAGTCACAGCTTTTCTTTACATGAAAGGAGAAATGTGATACTCATGTATTTTTAACTGCGCATTGCATGTTGTTGTTGACCATCTGTTTCCACAAAATGAGATTAGGTTTGAAATGTGAGGTTTTGTTTGGATAATAGTTAAATTCTCTTTATAATTGTAATTTATAGGGGGCTACAAAAATAATGTAAACATTTAATGAAAATGGATTTGTGCCTAAATCACCATTGCAAACTCTGCTATAAGATCTATTATATCCTTATTAGTGTTAACTCTGGAACAAATTTACCTGTTTTCAGCGCAGTTTGTTTGGCATGTTGTCATAGTTATCCCCCACAATGTACCAGTAATGGCTCAGGTTATTTGGATTCTATGGAGCTCTGTTAGCTGTCTTGTGTTGTTTTGAAAATGCGCAGCTGGTTGACAGAGCTCAGTCCAACAAGCGCAGTGCCAGTTCAGAATGTAACTGTTCAGAACGGCTGATTGCTTTGCATTGGGTATTGCTGCTTGTAGTTTTCTACATCGTTGACCTGCAGAGCTCAAAAGCCCCCGCAGTTCTATACGCAGCATTTCCAGACTTAGCCTACCGTTTTACACTGTGTCTCAATAAATACAAACATCCAGCTATCACGTCTCATCACGTGACGTCGGACCCTCTCTGTCCACAATGAATCCGTTAAATATTCACTTCTGTAAAGTGTAAACAAACCACGTGGCAGCTGTGTGCTTGTGATCAGACTGGAGACTAAAAAGTGAGTGAGTACTTGCTAACTTCCTATGTTTGTACTTTTTAAACAGAAAACACAATTTCTATATTGTGAACATTTTTTTAGACAATATAGCCAAAAGCAAATATTTTTTATTATGCCAAGTAGTTTGTAGTTTCTTACCAGAAACCTCCTGCTCCCTGGCAATCTCCCTTCAGCCAGCTGCCACTGCTACTTAGATAACTCCTCCTTTCAACTTCATGAATGATCCATTTCTCGTTAACACAGCACAACGCGAGTGACAGGAATACACAAAAACAGGTTGTCCGCCAAAATTACAGCTCAAAATGGCATGATGCGTCGTGCCTTGTGGCCAGTTAGGACGTTCCAATAGAAACATTGCAGTAGAACTGATTTTATTGCTGACGCCCGCTCACGTTGCACTCAGTTAAGACACTGTGGTAAACGTACACATTTGCCACCAGTTTTTTCCTTTTTAAAACTTTATTAACAACACAATAATTTACCATACTGGTTTTAGGTTTATTGAGGTGTAAAATCCACAACATGACCCACACCTAAATCACTGATAATAATCATTGTTGTTGACTGGATGGACTTTCCTAGCCACTATCAAAGCTGGGCTGGTAAATTAACATGAGCGCCTGTCAGGTACAGGCCTGACTTTGTAACCTTTAACATTTGACTGACTGTACCATGTCTGTGCATCTGGAACAACAAAGTGGCAACACAGATCTATCAGGGGATAATGAATAATGCTTTTTAACTGATGCACGTGTGTGTGTGTGTGTGTGTGTGTGTGAGAGAGAGAGAGAGAGAGAGAGAGAGAGCATTGTATCAGTGGTGGAAGATGTGTGTATGGAGGTGACTTCTGTTTTCATAGCACCTGGTCCCTCCTTTCAATATCCCAGTTGACAACTAATGTTATTAAATAAAATGATGTGCCTCAATTCCACACTGCATATTAATTTATGTTTATGTTTGGTTTATGTTTTATTTAGCTTCCAAATATGAAACTGGCAGGAGTTTTCCAAAGTAACAGTTTGATTAACATCTGAAAACCATCATTTCCAGTTGGTACAAAACCTAGTACCTTGGTTTCCTTTACTTTAACTGCCAGAAAAATAAACTGTTAAGATAAGTCTATATTGTTTACTTTAAATGCTTTTCTGTGGACCTAGGAAACATCTTTAACCTTCCACTTACCTTTCTTTGTCTTATTGCTCATCTGTCCTCCTCCTGCTGTAATGTCATTAAATGGCTTGAAATGTTCTCCCTTGGAAGGTCCAATGATGTGTTATCTAGCTAGCCATTAAATGCCATAGCTGCTCTGCCATCATTCACCCTGTTATTCCTTTTTTGTCAAAGGCGGGACCATTAGTACAGTTTAGATCAATAGAACACTTACCATTACCAATGTATGTCCATCACTATCTAATTTTCAAAAGAGCTATTTAAGTTGAATCAATGATTAGAGGCGTATTCAGGCGTGGGGCACTGTACAGTTTAACAGAGCGGTGTGGTGACATTGGCCAGACAGCAGAGGGCAGCCAGTTTAATGTTTTAATGGTAGAGACACGTGCTGAGTGCTTGAGATATCCTTGTCAAAACAAAGATAAAAGCTCCTGACAAAAAATTGGAATTAATACGTGTATATACAACAGGAATAGGCTGTATAGTTGTTGCTTCTTGTATTTACTGTTAAGAATATTTCTTAGGTGTCTTAATTGATGTAACAGGGAAAGGTAAGACAGGTCTAGCTTAGAGTAATTTTAACTGATCCCATAAGTGTTTCATATTCAATATGTGTTAAAGTAAATATGAATTGGATGGCTGAAGATGAGAAATGAATTACTCTGCAGTGACCCAGACAAGTGTGTTCTTCTGCTGAGACAACAGGGGGCAGTCGAGTCCTAAGCAAGACTGCCTGCATCTGCGTAGATTCCCTTCAGTCAGTCCCGTTGTAGAAAAACCTGAGATAAGAGGGGGATCAGGAACCTAGTGAATTACACAAGTCTGTATTGTGTATGTGTGTGTGAGGGAAGGTACGTGTTAAGCATATGACAAGTGAAAAGAAAGTGTATGTGTGTGTGTGCATGTGTGTGTGAGGATGGGAGAAGAAGCAGTAAGAGCGAGGGGAGAAAAGGTAACCGCACGAGAGGGGGAGTAAACATCCCTTAGCCCAGAAATCCTCGTGCTGTTATGTAACTCTGTCTGCAAACAGGGGGAGGTGTGTATATATGTGTGTGTGGGGGGGGACCAATTGATAGAAAGTGACAAAATCCTCCTCACATGCAGGCAGGCTGCAGGGCAGACCTTAGTGACACTAACATGGGACGATTGGGGGAGGGGGGGCATCAGCAGGGAGAGGTAGAGCATTCCTTTACCACGCAACTCTGACGATGACGCATCCATCCTAAGATGGACTGCCACAGCTCATTCTGTGGTACATAGACCGATCTGCAACCATGTCCGTGTTCTCACATAGTCCTTACAATTAATATCGCACATCGATTCAGCCTGTCAGGCCGGTAAAACATACTGTAAGAAATGGCCAGATTTGTACTTATAAGGGTATGATACAGACATGTTCTAAAGAATAAATCAGGCCCATTTCAGGTGCATTTTGTGTGTATTTATTTATCTTTAAAAAAATGTTCTTACCTGTAATGGAGTGCGGATGTTTCCTTGCATTGTTTTGGAGAGTAACAATGGCATTACTGGTGCTGAAAAAACGAGTTGATTAATCGATTAGTAAAATAACAGAAAATGAATTGGCAGCTTTTAAACAGTCTATTGTTATTGTCATTATCGATTAATCTACCGATTATTTTCACGATTAATTGTTTATAAAATGTCCACTGTAACGTCTTCAAATCATTTTGCTTGAAAAATGATTGAAACGATAAATCAATCATCAAAATAGTTGACAATTAATTTTCTTTCAATTGACTTATCGTTGTAACAATTCTAATTTTCATGCAATTGACTGGGATGAAATGATGCAGAGTTCTTGTATGTAATTCCTGTGAAGTCTCAGCCTCCTTTTCTTCACCTCTGTCTTATCTGTATTGTGTTTGGGTTTGTTTTTTTTGCATTGCATGTGACACAGTTGGCATACCATGGCGTTGCAGGTAGTTTCATCATCCTGAATTTATTTATTAGTCCTGTGGGGATCCGCCATCTCTCAGCAGCACCATCAGGATCTGTGGGCAGTCTCTCAGGTCTCTCAGGACTCTTCTGCTTACATTTAACAGCTGAACCTGGGGGGGGGGGGGGGGGGCGCAATTCACCAAACACTGTTGTGTAGCAAAGTTTACCGTAATATTTCCAACCACGACATACAACATATGCTTAAATAAACTACATTTCTGGAGATACAAAATGGAACAATCACTGGTACAAGATTATTATTAATAGGTCAGTATGATAATTTATTGTACATAGGTTGCCAGAATAAATCACTCCAGGAGGTGTTGAGCTGAGGTGTGTGTCTTTGTGTGTGTTTGTGTGTGTGTCTTTATGTGTGTGTGTTATTTTGGTCTGATTTGGAGAGCAGTACATGCTCCATCTACTGAGGCGATGCAGGCAGAGAGCAGCGGGCCAGAGATGCAGGTCATAGATCCCCATGGGGCTGGGCTGGTATTCAGGAATTATACCAGGCCTTCCTGTCCCTCAGGACCGCTGCACTGTGTTCTCTTTTCCTCCATTTCTCTGTTTTTTTTGGCTGGGAAATAATTTGGGGCTGGGTCTGAGGGCATAGTTTGGATTTTGAAAATGAACTGTAAAGGAAGATATATAAGAGTTGTGCCACTAGCTAAATGAATTTTAATTATGTTCTCTCAATTTGAATTTGTGTTGTGAATTTTAATAATGCCTTTTGGCTGGCTGGCTACAAGGCTAGTTGCCATAGTGCTGCAGCAGGCAGGAGGGAGAAGGATGAGCCTGGGCCCCATGTGTGTGCCTCACTGGAGTTGTTCCACAGCCCAGTTCTTTCCGCAGTCCAAAGGTTCTGTCAGCCAGTTGCGCTTGGTTGGAGGCGCATACTCTCAATCACCATTACCATACATGCCACTGCTGTGGTGCAATGTCAAGAGGGTGACTGCAGAACAGGCCTGGGTAAAATACTGACAATGTTACCTCTTTTGGAATTACAAGTTGTTGTAAATAGTAATTGGATAGTACTTTCCATAGGGAGTACAGACTGCTGTGGTGAGTATGAACCAGAGAGCTGTAGCCACGGCAGTTTCAAACCTGCAGTTCTAGTCATGTTAACATAGGCCACTTATAGGCAAGGAAGGTAATTACACCAGCAGCCTTAGTTAGGCAAAAGTAAACTGTACAACTGCTACTTTGTATTTGTAAGTATTTATGTCATTTTTATACAACTAAATGATAAACAAACATTACTGGGACATTCTCCCATCTAGAGTTGGGTGGACAATAAATCAGTATTACCAATTATCATACCGTTATTACCAAACCATTTTTTATTCACTTTTGGTCATATTGTGTCATGATGATGAATTTTAAAACAATTCTTTTTGTTTTGACTTCCTAATTTTGCACATGTTTGCCCATGCCACACTAAAGTAGACTGCACGATATTTCGTTTCAGGATGAATATGGCGATGTGCAAAAGAAAAACCTCCAAGAGTCTAATTTTCCATGACTAATCTATAAGCAAAGTCCATCAGATATTGACATAATATAATGGATACACAGAGGTTGATCAGTTTCCAGTGCGCTCTGGGGAAGGGTGCACTTGTTGCCTATGACAACCTGAAAATGAGTACTGCCTGTTTTGGTTGTTTGGTTGTTTGATAAACTGATCTGAACCACAGCATAGTGAACTGATCAATGTGCATGTCTGCCAGCATGCAACGTAGCTACTGTTGCAGGTAATGTCGCCTGGAGGCAAGAGGCAGGCGTGCCGTTACCCTAAGCGGGCGAGTGCATGTATTCCCGTTATCAGCGGCACCTTGTCCCGGTTAAAAGGGGCTGGTCCATGCCCTCATGTAAGAAAGACTTAACACACACAAAACCATGTACTTGCATCTTGCCAGCATATAGATAAATCTGTTTGTTGCTTGAGTTTGCAAGATTTACCATCCTCTGCTGCACCTGAAAGCCTGTTTGTCGTCCACAACAAATGTTTCTGTAATAGTTCATATTGCAATATACATATATTGCAGAAATAAAACAATGCAATGTCACTTTTTTCCCCAATATCTGGCAGCCTTACACTAGACTGTACACACTATACTGTGCTGTCAGAAGCTGTCAAAAGCTGTCAGGTTTTTTTTGCTTTCTGATGTTAGCTGGCCCAGTGGCACTAAGTGGAAGTTAGTTCCCCAAATAGAAAGTATCCATATTTACTGAAAATCAGTGTCTTTAATATTTCACAGCAATAAATGGAATGTCACTGAAATAAATTTGTCTGAAAGTTTCTTTTCAGAATGCTTAAAAAAAATCCATATTCACAGCCAGGAGCGTTTAGCTTATCATTTTTCATGGCTAACAAGTTGGCAAACAATTTCCTACTTAAAGACCAACATCTGATTAGACTATCCTCTCTGTCCACCTTTTGAATATACGTAAGTCCAGTCAATGTTCACAGTGTTTTAGCCCTGGTTTGGATCTGTGATTGTCTTTCTTTGAGTTTCTAAATCTTTTAAACTTTTCTTGCCATTCACCTATTTACTTTGCCATTCTGTGCTGGGCAGGTAAGTGTACAAAACAAGCTTGTGTTGCCTTAGCTATTGTACTAAACAAAGCTGTCCAACATTGTATTGTATAAACTGTCATTTTTGTGTTGAACTGCAATGTTTATTCACAGTGGATTCAGCAGTATTGGAAGTAATTTAAATGAATGATACTATCAAAAACCATTGCTAAATGCAGTGTTATAAACCTAAATAGTTGAGTGTCTAACAGTTCAGTACAATCCATAAAATATTTTTTTTAATTTGCTGTACATTACAGTACAATTATGTGACACTTGTATTCCACTCAACCACAGGATGTTTGCTGTCATAACTGATAAATAAGAAAAATGTAGGTGTATTATGTACTGCTTGTTTGTGTGTGTGGTACCATAACACTAATGAGCTTAATACTGCTTCTGCTGGTAGTCTTATACTTCTCCCATTACTTTAATCACTTTAAATTCTTTCAGTTTGATTTTGGTTATCTACTTAGGCAAGACATTATTACATACTCTTTCTTATTGTGGGCTTTAATTTAATCATGCATTCATTTTATTCAAATTATGCTTAATGGAATAACAGAAAATACAAAAAATAACAAAACAACACCAATGCACATTCGCAACACTCACTTTGTATGGAGGCACACATATGTGGCCACAGATACATGCAGAAGCACATAAATAGTGATCTAATGATGGTTAAAAACAGCTAAATTGCATTCAGTACATTGCATAAAGTGTTTACTTTGAGTCTGGTAGAATACCCTTCTTGCTGGTCTGGCTTACCTCTGCCAGCAGACTTGAGGTAGGGATTGTGTATGTTGAAGTTTTGTTTACTGTGGTTCTAGCCATGTGATACATGTTTGTCAGAGATGGCTTATTGTCAAAATAACATTTTGTCTTCATCAAACAAGTTTAAATTAAACAACATCTACACAACTATGGATATGTGAGGGAAATTAATTGACCAATACCAATACTTAGGTTAAGGTAGGAGGAGAGATTTTTCCCAATTTGGTATTACAGAAGCAAAACTAACTAATCCTATGTGATCTTCATCCTATCTTATCTTTGGTTTGTAACTACTAAATACTAAATCCAACAGTGCTTATCAACTTTTTTGTCTTTATGTCAACTTTTCTCATCTCACTGAACTAAACACCTTTGTAAAGTTTTTTTAAATAAATTTTTTTAACATACTTAAACATACACTGAAAATGAAAAAACTGGCCTGAACTTTAAGACAGATGAGTTAGAGGTGTTGTTAACCTCTTTTTAAAAATCCAGATTTACATCAATGCTAACTCGGGGCTAACTCAGGAGGGTGGGCTAAGATAGCAGATTCAATAGACACTCTCCGCCATATCCGGCACACACTGTACAATGACAAGTGATACGAAGAGAAAGCTGGTGTTGGCTCTTCCTGTGCTTCTTCACTGACCCCAGCAGAAACCTATATTGTGGAAGCCGTGGGAAGGTAATAAACGTTTCATGTTTTTCATAGTTTTCTTTCTTTACCGATCTCCTCCTGTTGTAGACTTGCATTAGGATGCTCAAGTAATACACTTTTCCTTTCTTAAGTTAGGAAAGGAACGTTGACTTAGGAACTGTTTATCTGTAATGGCTTTTTTCCTAAATCAGGTACTAACCCTAACCATGGTTACCAAACAGTTAAGATAGGAAGTTAGGAAGTTTCTGTGTTCAGTTGCTGTAGTAGTTGATTCACACCTGAAACACTGTCACACATCTGTGAGCTTTTGAAAACCTTATTTTAAGCTGTTTTACTAGGACCCATCTATTGCTTGTAAAAAACACTGTAGCTTCTTTGACATCTTGCAAACATTTGCTTTTGTTTTCACATGAAGCGCTTTTCTTAAATTACTTTGCTCGCTTGCATTCAACTGCTCTGTGAACATCAACATCTGAGTTAGAAAGATGTTGATGTGACTTGACATGCACTGTGCTTTTGGATAAAAATAATGTTTTTCTTTTAGACTCAAACAGAACCAAGCTACAGAGTAAGGACAGAGTTACAGAGTAAGGACAGAGCAATTACACATCACGTGCTGTAATTGCTGTTTTAAATAACTTACTAAAGCATACATTTGTGTTAACTAAAATTTAAATATACTGTGTCGTGGCAATAGAAACATATAATGACATCAAACTGTGTAGGATGCCAAGTAATGACAGAATGTGATACATAAATAATAAATATAGCAATAATAATAGATCACATTTGCCATCACTTCTGGCTTCCAGACTCTCCACCCCATAAATTTCTCAGCAACTAAGAAGCTTGGATTTCCCTTGGTGCATTTACCACTTTGCTGTGTTGTTCATGTGTGCTCAGCTTGTACTGTAATTATATTTCCAAGAGCATTTGAAGACGGGCCAGGCTGTCCTCAATGATGCACTCATGCGAGGTGGTGAAACATGTAATTTCAAGCTTTAAGGTAGGTGAGCATAGTTACAGTATTAAGTGAGTAGTTGGATTAAAGCTGTGAATCAAAAATGCTGAATGGAAAACTATTTAAAGCTTATAACAGATCTCAAGATTATTTAAACCTACAAATAATAGACGCAGCACACATAACGACAGCACATATTGAATGACTCGACAACAGGTAGACCATGATAAGGAGACGAGTCAGGTTGCTTGCCAACCTCCGAAATTTGTGGTCTTGCTGTTAGAGGCAAAACGCCAAGTATATAAATCCGAATCTGCAACAGTTTTGATAATCAGTTGGTGAAAATCCATCAATCACTGGTGACAGCTTCTCAAATGTTAATATTGTGCTGATTTTCTTAGTCTTGTACAAAAGTAAAGTGAATACCTTTTTAGGTTTTGGACTGAAAAAAACCCAACCAATTTGATGATGTTAATTTGACCTTTGGAAAATTTGAAGAGAATTTTTTATTATTTTCTGACATTTTATTGACCAAACAATTCTACAGAAACAATTAAATAAGAATATAATCAGCACACAAATTGTAATGAAAACAACTGCTAGTTACAGCTGGTAATACCAAAGCAGAAATGGTCATTCGTGAACATTGTGCCTTGCTAACTTGCATGTTTCCTTTTAAAGAGACTGAAATAATAAAAGTTATTATCAAAATAGTTGCAGATCCATTTTCATATTTATAATGAGCGTATTAATTTGTGTTTGTCTACGCCACAGTGATGTACTTTTGTGGAATGGCAAATTGTGACAAAATTTGGTAAGATTTTGCCCTGCCTTCTCCTATTCATCCTTCCATCTATCTATTTACTACAAGTGCACTTAGTCTGTTTAGAGGCATGGCCACTATCCGTTTTGGGAATCAGCCCCATGGTTGCTCAAAGAGTGGATTGAGTCATGACAACCCATTAATCCTCTTTCCCTCTCTGGCGTTTGCTCTCTTTCTCACCTTCCCTTTTCATGTCTCTGTGACCTTCCTTTTATCTGCCTGCCAAAAGCCGAGTGCTTCTGGAGTTGCTGTACTGACGAGTATTTGAAGAAGGCACATTATGATCCTCAGTCTCCGCAGTCATTTGTTTTCCCACCATGTGCTTATTGTCTCCCAGGTAAACTGCATACATTACAGCTCTGCTGTGTGCATGATCTATCTTTATCGTATGTCCACCTGATGTGTGTTTAACGCGTGCTCTCAATCATTTTTAAGTATGATTTTCACACACATCGCACTTTTTCGCCTGCTTCCAATCGCTCACTCTACTTCTCTCTCTTGGTCTCTCTCTCTCCCTGCCCTAGTGTTATGTTCATTCAGCTCTGGGCCACTTTTCCTGTCTGGCCCGCTGAATGGATGGCAAAAATCACCAGTGTGTGAATGGGTGTTTGGTTGGCTTGCTTTGTTAATGGTGTGTGCAGAGGCTGATAGGTAGACTGCTCTGCCTGCATTTTGTGTGTGTGTGTGTGTGTGTGTGTGTGTGTGTGCAGTCAAAGATCGTACATTTGTGCGATGCTTGTAGCAGCAGTGATCAGGATTGTCTCACTGAATAACAAGGTGAAAGGAAAAGTGAAATACGGGCATCTTGGATTTCAGCCATTACCCCCACCCTCCCCCAGTTGCTAGATGGATAGCAAATAGGTTTTTTGTGTCTGTCACACACACACTCCGTCACACTCCAGGTTTGCTTGCGTTTTCTCCATCCGTCTCTATGTGATCCTTCTAGTACTCTTTCTTTCTCTTGATAACATCTCTTTTTGCCATGCCGTTACCCCTTCTGTATTTTTGACTCCCTCTCTTTCCTCTCCCCTCTCTCTATCTATCTTTCTTTCTCTTTCACGCTCTCTCCCCACCCCCTCACTCTTACACCCTCTCTCCCCTTGGTTTTGGTGCATTGCAGTGGCTCCACCACCACATTGGAGACACAACAGCCTTGGCAAACGAGGTCTCTCTCTCTCTCTCTCTCTCTCTCTCTCTCTCCCGCACACACACGTGCACACATGGACAAACACACACACACACACATTTGACTTTCTATTTTCTTGCTTTAGCCCCAATTTCCAATTTCTTTCACTTTCTTACTCTCTCAAGGCTTATCGAGAGCGAGAGACAAAGCCTTGAGAATGAGCCGAACAGTAACCTCAACCATTTCCATATCAAAAAGCTGCACAAGATTTGAAATAAAAAGGCACAAACAGAATCCTTTGCCCTCATTCTTGCTGGGAAGACTTGCAGATTTCCATATGCACACACCACAGCCTTCTGAAGCCCAGTGCATCTCAAACGGTTGCAAGGCAACTACCTCTTCAGTTTTCATGATGGATTGCTCTCTGATTTCTGGGGAATAAAGACACTTCATAGATCTTGGAAGGACAAAGACTTTGTAAGATTCGCTGTTTGTGTAATCTATCACACCTGAATAGACTACCAGCCGAGGAGCACTGTAGGAGGTGACAGGCATTGTAGCATAGCATCAATCCAGCTTAGCCCTCTGTCGTTCTGGATCTGTCGGCACTGATTACACATATATTTGATGAGGGATTCTTCTCCATCATCATGTATTCTCAGCTGGATATATACCAACAAACTAACAAAAGGATTTCAGTTGCATGCTCGCAGTATAATGATTCCTCATCTTTCAGCAGCTCTGTATTAATTCATGTGTTTTTCCTAATGTTTCACTGACTTTATGTGCAAAACAAGGAAATCACTTAAGATGATGAACAGGTCTTCCTGTGTCTTTCTCTAATTCTCTTTCTTGTTTATTTAGTCAATCACCTTTCTCTCTCCTCTCATTTTAATACCGACTCAACAGATACATAATTGTCTGTGATTTTACCTCATACCTTCTTGAGCTATTTTAAGAGAGAGAGAGAGTTTATTTTCATAGGTGGTAATTTCTCAATAATAATAACAGTAATCTTTATTTGTATACCACCTTTCATACATAAAATGCAGCTTAAAGTGTTTTACATCATGAGCACTTAAATAAAAAGAAGTAGATAAATAAATAAAAAACATAAAATACAGCAACATGTAAATAATCCACAAGCACAAAAACACAGGTATTAAAACTGGGAAAGGGTAGCAGCCAAGGCTACAGTATGAAATAAATACAATATAAAAGTATAAAATAGATAAAACCAAAGAATAACTATAATCAGTTAAAAGCAAAGGCATGAAAGTAGGTCGTGAGCTGCTTCTAAAAACTATCAAGAGAGGTTGTTTCTCTTATTTGTAATGGGAGTTTGTTCCAAGCCATTGGTCATGATAAAAGAAAGCTGTTTCACCAAACATTTTACTGTTCATTCTTGGGATATTAAGAAGACCAGCATCAGAGGACCTGAGAGAACGAGTTGGAACATAATTCGATAAAAGGTCAGATAGATAAGAAGGTGCTTAACCATGAAGTGCTTTAAAAACAAGTAAAATAACTTTATAATCAATTGCTTGAGGAAACCAGTGGAAAGAAGCTAAAACTGGAGCGATGTGTTCTCATTCGGGTTTTAGTTAAAATCTTGCTACCACATTTTGAATTAGTTGTAGCCTAATTAATATATTTTATGGGTATACCAGTAAAAAGGGCATTACAATAATCCAACCGTGAAAAAACAAAAGCATGTAACAACTTTTCAGTATCTTCCAAGGCAAGGTGGGGTCTAACTCTGGCAATGTTTCTTAAATGAAAAAATGCAACCTTTTTAACACTGTTAAAAGGTGATTTAAAATCCAACTCAGAGTCAATAAGGTACTGGTCTTTCACCATGAAAGACCTGTGAAAAACATGGCTAATTTGTCTCTTCTGTTGGTCTTAAAACAGTTTTTAAAACAAACTGCTTCCTAATTCAGTATGTACTTTTAATCTTTCCTCAGCATTATAGAAAATATTTTAGTTCACAAAAGTGGAAAGAAAGAGGGTTGGCTTTAATGTCCTCCATCAGGGTAGATTCAGGTGCTTTGATGGCAGCGCGGGAAAGATCTGGTGGACTGGTCCTCAGACTGACATTCAAACTCCATCATATTTTTCCAGGCTGGTTAGATTAGTGTTAGACACCATAATCAGGCTGTATTTGGGCCACTGTGTAATACCTTACTACAAATATATACTTAGTAATGGTACAGTAGGGCCGAGAGAAAGGTTTCTAAAAGGTGCTTACAGAGGAGTCAAATCCCTAACCTTTGAGAAACCTTTATAATCCTTTTCACTGTAAAAAAAAAGAAAAAAAAAAGCTATTTAGAAATAAAGTTATTTTTGGAATCTTTCGAAGGTCATATGAAACATATGAAACTATGTGTGGGAAACACTGGTTAGTAAAAAAGTTAATTCTGTAAACAGGTAGAGAATATACACTGCCATAAAATTATGACCATTGACAGGTGAAGCGAATAACACTGATTATCTCATTACCATGGCACCTGTCAGTGGGTGGGATATATTAGGCAGCATATTAATATTTTGTCCTCAAAGTTGATGCATTAGTAGCAGGAAAAATGGCCAAGCATAAGGATTTGAGTCACTTTGACAAGGGCCAAATTGTGATGGCTAGACAACTGGGTCAGAGTATCTCCAAAATGGCAGCTCTTGTGGGATGTTCGGTCTACAGTGGTCAGTACCTATCAAAAGTGGTCAAAAGGAGGAAAATCAGCAAACTGGCGACAGGCTCACTGATGCATGTGGCAAGCAAAGGCTGGCACGTGTGGTCTTATCTAAGAGAGGAGCTACTGTAGGTCAAATTGCTGGAAAACCTAATGTGGGTTCTGATAGAAAGGTGTCAGAACACACAGTGCACTGCATTTTGTTGCATATGGGGCAATATGAATATTTACAGCAGCAGGACGGGGTACGTGGCATTAATTTACAACAGTGGCTATTTTCATCATTATGAAGGAACATGTAAGAGTGTGTCTAGATGTGCTTTTAATAATTTTTGGACAACAATTCTATTGCACAGAGGAATTTCTTGTATTAGGCTTGGGCTTCATGAGCAATACTTTGTGGTAGAATCATTTCATTGTTGGTTTTGATCTATATAAGCTATATAAAATATTGCCAGCTTATCTTTTCAGAACCGACAATAAAAGGGCACATAACATAATAACATAAGTTTGTTTTTCACTTTTGAGGCCGTTAGCAGAACATTAGCCCACCCCTGCCACAGGGGCATGCAGGACTGGATGAGGAAAACCCAGTGTGAAAGAACCCTTGTTATTATCCAACTATTTAAGACTAACAATTCCACTTGTGAAAACCCAAAGCCGAGCCTGTGATTTAGAATTTTATGCACGCGTTACGTAATGCTTTTGTCTTTTATGCTTCAACTCCTCTCCAGGCACAGGCATAGTTTATTAATGAAAGGGATTGCATGATTGAGGGGTGGTTGTGTATGCATGTGTATATTTGCATCAGTGAACAATTGTATGTTATATCTGCGTGTGCATGTCCGTGTGTGCCGCGATTGTACTGTATGTGTGTCTGTATCCACTCACGTGTCTGTATGAGGCAGTGGGAGGTGATTGTGGGGATTCCTGTGCACCTGACCAAAGAGCATGACAACATGGCTACCCATGACCATAAAAGGTCAGGTTTTGTCTCCCCTGAAGACCGTATAATGGCATGTCACTGTGCACAGATTACCCGCTTACGCCACATGACAACCGTATGTGACATGTTATATGCACTGACTGAAAGGCCCACAAATTGTAGCCAAGTAGAGACTAATAACCAAGAGTTGTTATCCACTATTGTAGATGACAAAGTAGAATTATGCTGTTGTACACTAAGTGTTGTTGTCTTGTTTCTTCTTGTGAATTATTCAGACATCCTGTCTCGTTGAAGGTTAAAATTCAGTGAGTAAAATCTAAAAGTAAAATATGACATCACTTGTCTCTCTGTAGTCCAAGGTTACATAATAAACCTGTTTCCCTTTAAATCTTTTCATAGTTTTGGAGGGTTGAATAATGTACATGTCTGTGTCATTTGTAGAAGAATTAGAAATAATTATTAATTAGATATTTTGGTTTTAGATTGATTTCTATTGAACTGAATAGAAATGATCAGGGTCATGTATCTCTCCCTCTCAGAATTTTATACATATACATGGTCCACAATCAAAAACAAAAACTCAATAAAAATTGATTAATATATTCTACCCTATCCTGTCTATTACGCCAACAACAGAAAACACGGGATATGATACACTGGATATCTTTTGAGCTAGGACGATACATTTTTAACCATTTAAAATAAATGAATATTTTTTACCACAGTTCCCAGGTCAGTGTCATCCATTAAAAACCACTCTGTGCGGTTTTTGTCCTCTAGTAGCACTATGGAGCAGTTTTTTACAAGTTGGTCCCAGTTTTGTTTGTCTCCTGGCTCTCTTGGAGCTTATTTGGTCACACAATTCCACTGATCTACAGGTCGCAGTAACATGCCAAGATATGCAGCAGTGCGCCAACAAAGGCAGTGAAGAAGAACACTGCTAGCAAGAAAACATGGGTGTAAACAACTTGTAATGGGATCTCTGTTTTATGAGGAAAGAAACAGATGCATGTTTGTTGTCTGAAAGCGATATAACTGTTCCTGACTGCTGGCCCACAGTGACCACATTTCTACCAAAAATCTGATCATGTCAGAAAAAAGATATGCTACCCTCTCTTGCTCTTCTTTTTACCTGTATGGATTTTGTGTGCATTCACTGACTTGAGTCAAGAAAAAAAAGAAGACAGCTCAAAAGGTCACCCATGAGAAAATGCATTATGTAAACTTTGATCAATGGATCATCGAAGCTTTTACCCCGTCGAGCAGACCCAACTGCTCATCTGCTCCGAACTCCTATATGTCAAATTAATACAAGCCCTCTGTGCTTGTCAGCAGCTTATGTTGATGCTGTCATTCGCTATCTCCGCCATCTCTCAGCCCCAAAAGTGGGGGTTTGTCTTGGTCAGTGTTGGTTTTAATTGAAATTGATTTTGTCTCCAGTGAAGGAAGCTGCTGTAATAGATAGGCAATGTCGCGTAGCTGCCTGCATATCTCCCAATGCATCCTAATGGACTTTGAAGGCTCATAAGTCTAGAATTGCACAAAAGTAACGCCTGACTTGTTAACCTGGTCTTATGATGGAAGTCTAGGCAGAAAAATACACACATATGCGCCACGACTATTACATATTATGTTCATTTTCGCTCATTTATATAATTTGTTTGGCTCACGTGCTGTGTAAACATCTAATAAAGCCATTATTTCAGATTTAACAGATCCTTCACTCCTTTCTCATTTTATTACCTTTCTTCTCTATCCCTCTATATCCCGCACTCTCTCTTTATAGTGAGACTATTCATCGTCTGTGTAGGTGTGTGGGCCCTATCAGTGGAAAATTGCTTGGGAAAGTAGTGACGAGGCGTTGAAGTGCGTGGAGGCTTGTCTTTCGGCATTAGGCGTAGATTGACCTAGTCCAATTGTCCGGGCTTTTTGTATACACCTTTAATTGAATTGAACCAGACCAATTGAACCCCCAAACTGCTTTCTATTGAGTCAGATGTAAAGGTGAGTGTATTTATCACTTTCCCTGCTGCGCTGAAAAGAAAACCACTTGCTCTTCCTCATTCCTGTTTTTATGCTCCCCGAGGCAAGTCGACATGGCAAATATCAGTGCCAGGGAGGCTGCCACCGGAGCTGTGTCGCCATTGATGGTTTCTTTCCTGACGCCTCAGTGAGCTCCACACAAAACCGCTCTTTCTTTGTGGCTAAAGGTCTTATCAGCCCTAATCTCCTACACACCCCTGTGATATTGATTGGACAGTTGAATCCCAATAGTTCTAATAGTGGTCAAACATTTAGTTTTCTCCTTTCCTGAGAGAGTCTTGGGGCAGAGGGGAAAAAAGATCCCTGTACCGAGAGGTTCACATTTTTCTTTCTTTCTGCCTTTCTCACCCATTATTCAGGGAAGGAATCCAGAATCAGCGTCACAGTGTGCTATTAATGGATGTGCCTAGGATGCCGTGTAGTCAAGGAAACCATTTAAAATAGATGTTTTTTTGTTGTTTTTTTTTCCAGAGGAAGGTTTCTTTGCTCCAAGTGGGACTGAGTTGAGTGATGCATGTAAAAGATAAATCTGTTAAACGGTGTTATGTTCATATTTAAAACACTCAAAGAAGACGTGTGAGCTCCTGAAGATTTCATTAGCGCCTGATGGTTTAACAGCATCCTATAGAGTTCCTTTCCCCTCCTTGACTTTTGCCAGTCTGATTTGGGTTCTCCTTGGAAGCGAATGAGATGTGGGAGAATTAAAGAGTGATTCATCTCACTACTGTGGTATCTGGCTCAGTCATAGAGCAGCAGTACACAAACTAGCCTACTCTCGTCCTGTGTGTAGGATCCCGGCTCCAACGTCACGCTTTGTATCTGCACCTTCAGAACAAATGAGAGATATTTAGTGCTGTTTGTGTAATCCAGTGTAGTAATGTCAAGCTGTTGCTGTGGAAAATTGGAACACATAAATTTCAGGGTTTTTTATTTATTAGTGGTCTGCAAATTTCAATCGGATAAGGTTTCATTTATTTTTATTTCTATCATAAATCCTATTTACTAAGTTAGATAAAACCACAAAAAGTGGTTTTAGTCAGTCCTTTGGTCCATTACTTTTTCCTTAGTGCCTTGTGCCTTCGGCTGCCACTCAAGAATATTGCATTTTGCAATTAAAACTTGCATGCTATTAAAACAGTGATTTCTTTTTTTTTGTGCCATGTACAGTACAGTAAATTTCATGCCTCAGACCTTCCACCAGCTTCTCCTTAGGCTGTGTTTATCAACCCTGAACAAACACAAGTTAATTAATGAAAGAATAATTAGCCGCACTAATGAGCAAACTTTTAAGATTTCTGAAAATGCATTCGTCCGACTTGGACACCAGTCCTCACACCTCCAAAATAATTTGGTTTGTGCTTTTCCCCTGTGCAACTATAAGAGGCTTATGCATTCGCCAAACATTGATTTGATATTCTGCGCTGACACGTGCACGCTGTGATGGTCATGCTTGTAATCCTGTTGGCTAAATATGCTTAGCTGTGAAAGCAGATTAAGACATGGCTGTGTTTTCTTGGCCAGATATTCCCAGTGGCCCGGGTGATCTAAGCAAGAGGTTTGAAAATCTGTCCAGTGTTGTTGTGTTTAAGCATGACCTAAGGCTCATGTTCAATCAACGTAGCATGCAGCTTCCATTAGTATGGGAAGTATAAGCGCTAGGCCTACTTACGTTACTCTAGTTAGCAATTTCAGGTGAAACCAGAATTGATTGATATTGTGTTATGAAAGATAAGCAATACACTCTATTATACAATAAAAAATCATGTTGTGTCAAAACTCATAATGCTTTAGAATTACACCTATTTTAGATACAAGGGATGTAACCAAATATGAATACATTATTCAGCGCCCTGTCTTCAAGACAGTATGTTTATATACAACTAATTGGCAACAGCAAATATGTTTTGAAGGAAACGTAATGCAGACAGAATTATGTTTTTATCTTTTTAACAAAGGAAATGTTCTTATTAGGGCAGCAACGATTACTCGACTATAAAAATGTGTCGACGTGAAATTCCATTGTCGAAGTGTCGTTACAGAGATGCTATTTAAGGGAGAGATAGCAATGTTCTTATTAAGAACATTTCTGGTTGTTTATTTCTAACTGCAGTGCACTACATGGAATACTAGGGGCAGTATCGTTTCCACTGTCTGCCATGACTGCTTGACTGTGAACACCACAACAACTTCAAGACTCTGGTCACATGATGGCAAGTTGTGTAGTGTGAACGGAACGGCCATTGGCCGATGCTGAGAGTTGTGTAGTCTGCACGAGCCTTTAGTATAACTTGTATAGCGCTCGTTTGATGTTTGTGTTTATAAAGCAGCTGTCTGGTTGTTGGTCTGATGTTTGCTGTATGACACACTATGACTTTCAGAAAGGACCAATAAATATACATCACCTATAAACGTGCACAGCTGATCCCGTTACTGGGGAAAAGAAGTAGCCTACATCTTAAACGACGCATCGATCAATCGTTCAATTAATCTATAGAAGCTTCGAATACTAAAATCATCGTTAGCTGCAGCCCTAATACTAATCATTCAACTCTGGATTGATTCAAGCAAGCGTATGTGCAAGCATATGTATGTGCATAACAGTATGTATGGATGTGTAAGCGAAGTATTCAATTTTGGCCTAGGCAGCTTCTCATAGAGATCTGACTGTCGGGCATGCAAGTTGAGAGGAGCATGCCTGGTGAAGGTTGCATAAGGCAGAGGAGGGGCAGTGGGCTGGAAGAGGGCGAAGCTCTGGCAGTGGGCACCACAGCCTGGCACATGAGCAGCCAAGTGGAAAAGGGCAGTCTGCTGAATGTGGGACTGGGCTGTGAAGTATAGTGGACTGATTCAAGAAGGCACACAGAACAAATAGTTTAGCTACATCATTAGTGCATATACACAAAAGCCACTAACCTCCCATTTTATTCTGTGTGTAAACACATAACACTTATTTAGTCAATGGTCCACCCCATATACATTTTCTGAGTAACCACTTTATACCAAAAGTGCAAGTGCAGCTGAACCCAAATGCTCCCCAGACAAAAAGCGGATCATG
>NW_024042261.1:40820747-40912661 GCF_014851395.1 Micropterus salmoides
TATGCTGGGTCCAGGAGGAGGTGAATGAATAAATCCACACAATTCGTACCAGTGGCAACCTTGTTAAACTGAGCTCTGGGGCTCTTAAGATTTAGATTCTTTTTAACTTTAAACAGCTCTTTCATAAGGCTCTTATTTTGCTTTATTTTCTCTTCTCTGCCTTCCTCATTGACTTGGCATTCAAACTGTAGGCTAGAAAATGTGTGTGTAAAGGACCTCTTCAGGAGTTTTGGTAAAAAAAATAATAGTGAGCTGCAGCTCACAAAGATCAACAATGTTCTGGCAGTTAGCAATTGGTCAGGTTCATTCCTCATCAAGATGCATCAGGTAATGGGCACCTACAGTTTTGATTGTTTCATGGCTCCATCTGACCATGAGGAAAATTGGCAAACCCTTGTTTAGGACTGATTGAGAATGGCTTAAGATGAGGGTATAATCTGGGCACCCACTGCCATGTTTATGCCAGGTTTTTGATACCCTTTAAAATGTTTGTGCCACTCATACTGATCCTCTGGCCTCATTCAGGGTAGTCCACAAGGAGTTAAAGATCACCACTAACCTAGCCACCAAGCTGAAGACCTGCTTGCTTGATATCAAAGATGTATGAAAATGAAAAAGCAACATATGGCTGTGCAATGACTTGACGAGTTGTTCTGAACCTTGCTTGCCCTTCTTGATGGCAGCTGTGGTGTGAAAATGTCAGGCCAGTTGGTTTGTTAGCATCTTCCTCTCCACACAGTACCTCACCTCTTCATACCTCCTCTTTTGTTTCAGGTTTTCGCACTGACACTTGCCTTCCTTTCCACTGGACAGAGTTACACAGAGCCGACGGAACAAACCAGTAATTCATGTTATGCAATGTGTCCAGCTGGTAAGTTATAACAAGGAACTGCATGCATTGGCCTTGTGTTGAAGAATTATTGTGGAATTATCACAGGTTAACTCATTCCCTTTCTCTGTTTCTCCACCGTTTCCCAGGATATCATAAGGTCGGTGACTGTGTGGATCGAGCAGGACAGTACATATGTAAAAAATGTGGAAACGCCGAATACACCGAAGTACCAAACTTAATACCGAAATGCCAGAGGTGTGACTCGTGTAGTCGTAAGTATCTTGTTCAAATACTATAGATTGGAAAGTACCTCGCAGTCCCATGGCCTTTAATGGGCCTTTTAGAGTGTTGTTAGTGCGCAGGGATCTCAATCTACTTGACAGTTGGGTGGTAGAAATACATGCTTGTGGGGAAATATATATTGGTATGATTGGTATTTTATGGATATCTAAATAGAAATATGATTTACCTCTTTTCATAATGAGAATTTATTCTGATGAAGTACAGAAAAAGAAATAGAAAAAAATATATGGTAATGATGACTCAAGCAATTGTGTGTTTGGGAAGTTGAAATTCTGCGATGAAATATACCTGTCTAGGAGGTTATATCCAAAGTAGCAGGTTAAGGCTGTTTTGTTTCATAAAAGCAACATCAAAATAATTCACTGATTGGTATATCCATTTTAACTCCAGGTTATGTTGGATGTTGTCTTAAAAGTCAGTTCTGAGCTGTAACAGGTTTAGCATACATTTGAAGAAGATTATAAGAAATTGTCAGGACTGTGTTTTGATTTTTCCCCCCCAGATATTGAGAAGGAAATAAAACCCTGCACCTTTAATAGTAATGTGGTATGTGACTGTAAGGATGGATACTACAACTCAAACCCTAATCCCCATATAAGGAATTGCCAAACATGCAATCTACAAGATGTGGAGGTAGGTGACGCCATCTTGACTACCAGCAAGATCCACTTATTCAGCATGATAAAAACACTCTCAAAGGGAGACCATATCATGTTTCAGAATATTCACATTCACCCTCATATTTTCTTTTTCAGTGTCTGTTAATAATGAGGACTACAAAAGGAAGTGCAAGCCCTGCCAAAAACAAAAACTAAGACATGTTTAGATTTTTTTGTGAGAGAGTGGGAAGCCACACAGAACTGTAAGGGAAAAATCAATCTGCGTACTGTAGTGATAGCTCCCACTAAGTCTTAGGAGCTAGAGAAGGTTTTCATTTGGCACCTTGCAGTATGTTTTTGCCATTATGTTCTTTTTAGGGGTGTCTGATTCATTATTATCCCTATTTCTTGATCGTTCTATTTGTCTTAGTTGCTATATTTGCCTTTTACAATATGTTTTTCATATATATATATATATTTTGTTTCTCTTTCTGTTGGAGAAGCTCTTCTAGCATCTGATTTGCTTGGTGTGGTAACTTTATTTTAGACTACAACATCCTTTTAGTCTGATTGTGTCAGGTCTTCAGACAGTGGTAAAACACATTTTGTGAAACTGTTGATTGAAAATGCTGATGAGCTAATTTCAAAAACAGATTGAAAACACTGTATATAATTTTTATTTTTTTCTGTGTTGGCAGCCATTGTTATTAAAATTAGAAATTTTGTTGACGGTATACCATTATCTTTATGCATTGATACATACTACCTGTAGATAAAACAGTTTGCTTATTATTGATGATTTAATGAATGATGCTCGTAATAACAATGAGGTCCAAAGTGTGTGTACAAAATATGGGCACCATAGAAATTTCAGAATTTGTATCTCAAGGCAAAATTAGCCATACTATTAATTTGAATACCGTTTATCTTGTTTTGTTTAAAAATCCTAGAGATAAATACCAGGTCTTGCTTATGGTTAGACAAATGTTTCCTGGGAAGAGTCATTTTTTTTATGGATTGTTTCGATGATTTACGAGTGTTCCTTATGGTTATTTGATGATTGATTTGAAAGCTAAGAAACCTGATGATTTCAGACTCAGAACTGACTTGTTTTCAGACATGTCTGTTGTGTATGTGCATAAGAGAAAGTAAATAAACACGCCTGATGGCATTAATGTCCCTGCCTTGCCTTTTCTTTCTAGATAAAATCTTTTCCATTTTAAATGTTTTGTTTTTATCTATAATAACTTTTTGCATCTCTTGCTCATAAAATGTTCCCTGTAATATTTCGCCATCATAGTCTTTTATCCTGTAAACAGGAGGGTCCCTTGACACGCATTCCTTTACAGTGAAATTTTATCAGTATAATTTTGCTCTACCTTTTTTTTTTTTTTTTTTTTAAAGGGCTGCGTAGTTTTGAAATTCTTACAGTATCGCCCACCTTATATTTAAAACAAATTACTCTTATCTTTTGTTTTATTCAAGTTGTTAAATACATCAATCGGTTTCATTTGAATACTATGATGATAACTATGATTGTAGGAGGTGACTAAATCCTGCAATATATCTACGTATCGTTTAGAATTATTGGCTGTTAAATAACGCCACATTTTAGATTTCAGAGTCCTGTTGAAGCGCTCTACTTACAGATGCCTTAGTCTCATTGGATGTGGTAAAGTGTACGATACTTTTCCCTCATCTGTTTGGATTTTATGCGGCATTCTACCTTCGTCTAAAATATCTTTAAAGGATGCTGTGACGCATTTACCACTCTTAATTTTTTAATATAAAAAGGTTTAAATTTCCTCTTGATATATTTAAGTATTATATTCTGTATACTGTAAAACATGTAAGCTGTCTTGCCAACCGCCAATAAAAGAATAGCAGAAGCTTTCGCCGTGGAAGATACCGTTGTAAAGTATAGCTTTAAGATTACTGTTTGACAACTTTATTCAAGTTTGTACTAGTTCAGAGTCATTCGTCTGTCATTTTGTAGATTGGCTAACCTAAAGTTGTTCTTTACAACTCAATGCTGATATGAAGTAAAGGGTTTGAAAGCTAACACACTTTTTATGGCGTGGATACCTGGCAGAGTTAATACAGCATCTAATTCGCCCTAACTTTACTAACGTTGTCATTCTGGCATCAAGTGATGCCAATCAAAGCTTTATATCGGTCGTGACAGTGACTGTTAATTTATTAACGATTGAGATGTTTTCTGTTTGTGTGATTTCTCCCATTGAGTGCTTTAAATTATGTATCGTATCATATTATGTATAATATCATCTGTTGTGTGCACTTCTCTTTTTCCAGGATAGACACGTCTTTCTCTTTAGAGAAGCTTTGTGGTTTAATGTAAAATACGATAGGACAGTTCACAGTGCTTCAAAGATCTATATTTGGTTTTCTCAATCAAAAACAGATTTTAAGACTTCTGTATTTCAAAAAGAATCAGCTAGGGCAAAAAATGTTCTCATTTAAAAAAAAAGTCTAATATCATTCAGCATCAATAATTATCATGAAAAATGTCAAATTCTTTCAAGTTCAATTTCTATCAAAGCTGACCTTTGCTTCTAATTGAAAGTTGGAAAAAAAACCATATAGTTTATTGTGGTTTTAAACTTTTCTTTATGGTCAGTACATGACAAGAACCTGTTAAACGTCAACAATTATGATCAAATCTTTTTCCAAAAAATGTAAGTGAAGGTAGGCATTAAAATAATTCAGGAAAAATGTATGCACACCATGGACTCCAAATAATAATTCTTGTGAAAGCAATGGTTTGATCCGATCTCATAGATCAAAACACAGAGATGGGGACTCGGGGTTAGAGACTCGGACTGAAGTGCGACTTAAGTCGCACACACAGTGACTTTAGACTCGAGGCGCGGGACTCGTGAACAATGTTTATTTTTTAGGACACGTCTGATGAGCTTGCCGTTATTCTGTTACCTATAACCTGCCTACGTAACACGTAACATCTGCTGCGCGCGACCGTACGTGAGAGAGGACAACAAACACCGGCAGCTGCTGAGCCAATCATCATAAACTTTGGCTTTAAAACATCATAAATGATGGCCCAAACAAAGAACCGCTAAATGCAAATATGTGGTGAGTGAACATGTTGAGCTCAGCATTGGCCATCTAACGTTAGCTTGCTTCTTGCTTCAGCTACGAGCTACGGGGAGGTTTACTCTGACTGTCATTCTTTATGAAAAGATGAACGAGCATTTGTTTACTTGCCAAACTTGTGGTGGTCGATTAACGTAATCATTGACGTCCTGCAGGCTGCCATCACGTTAATTACTGCCGTTGGCTGGAAAGAGGTTACAGGTTTATTGTTGATCATGTAGCCTAACCCTACAGTTTTATTTAGTTATCGCCTAACATTACACTGGTTTGAGAGTCTGCAGGGTGTGTTGACTTAAAGTAGTTTATAAGTGCTATGGTGTGGGGACAGAGTGGACCCAAACGCAACACTCGGGAAACACAGGCTTTATTAAAAGGTGTGACGCCCTGTGGGGTCATGAATGAGTGTGGCCTGTCTCTCTCTCTCTCTCTCTTGTGGAGGAGGAGCTGATTGCAGTAACTCTGGGCACCTGGGCTAATTGCCCTGTAGAGTATTTGGGACTGTTTTCTCATTCTGCAGGGAGCTGCTGTCAAGACCAGATCAGATCTACCTGCGGCCGGCTCCCTGGTTTTCCATTTAGTTTGGTTTTCTTTGGTTGGACTATTGCTTTGTGGTGCTTATCTTGTTTTGCATATTACAACACCTTCACACATACATTCATGCAACCATCATCCTGCACAGACACTACTGAAACCACAGACTACATAACTCATACTTTAATTATGTTAATTTGAAGTAACAATTGATTTGGTTTATTTTCATTAAATAAACATACGCTAACTGTTTACCATGGTGCGTCTCCCTTTTGTTGTCGCCTTTTGAGCCAGGTCAGAACAAAGGGGAAACAGGGTTGAGGGAGTGGCGGATGCCGGGGGAAGGCACGGAGAACTGAGGGGACTGAGACAAGGGAGCCGGGGGCACTGGGGACCGAGGAAGCAAGGAGGCGCCGGGAGGATGCCGTAGAAGAGGAGGGCAGGGTGGTGAGCCCAGCTGACGGAGCAGAGGATGGAGGTGAGACAGACAGGGTTAGACACAGCGGAGACAAAGCATAGGGAAACAGATATGATGCAGAATACGAGAGAGCTTGAGTGGTGAAGTGGCACCGGGTAAGGATCAACGACGATCAAGCAGGGGTTGGCTGGAGAACCGGGGTAGAAGTACTGTCGGAGATGAGGCTGATTGCTGGCAGGTGTGGCAGGCAGAGGAGGTGGCTGACGAGATGCAGGTGCGGGTCGTTGGCTGGGCTCAGGAGCGGAGGGAGAGAGAGAGAGAGAGCACATGCAGGGGAGGAGACACAGGGAGGCCGGCAGAGTACAGGAAAAAAACAGAACAGGGGAAAGCAGAATCAAAAGCAAAAAAAGGAGAAATAAACAGGACACTCGCCCTCAGCTGGGTTGCCACCACAACAATAAGCTGTCATTAACTGCATTGCACATCACATGGTTGTGCTCTGTAAATTAAAAATAATGTTACAGCTTTATTGTTGACCATGTAACTTTACAGTATTGTTTAGTTAACTTTACACAGGGTTTGAAACTCAACAGGGTTTGTTGACTTACAGTAGTTTATCAGAGCAATGAAGTTTTATTAGCAACCTGGATTGAATGCAGCAGGTGATAAAACATTCGTAATAACCACGAGAGACTTGAGACCTGACTTGGACTCTAGCTCAAAGACTTGTGAGCATCTCTGTCAAAACATTGCCTTCAATACAGTTTTATTAGGAGTTGTTGAGACGGTGTGCAGAGCTTTGTCCTTTGTGTCCTGCAGTGATAGTTTTTGTCTGTCACTCGATTACTTTTGACTGGATGTGCACACTTAGCCCCTCTGGAGGTTTTATACCAATAACAACCATACAAATAATTGAAAACATTTTGTATAGAACCTTTTCACACAAAAAATTTAGCTCAGATCAAATCACAGATCACAATTATGTGAAAAGTAGTAAAACTTGTCAACATAGAGTGTGTAAGATTCTTAATGCTATTTAATGCAGTGAAGGCTGCATGTTCTCTAGTTGGCTTGCTACTGTTTATATTATCAACAGCACTCTTTTTCATGCACAGACAGACACAACAACATACTAAGACACTGTGAGGACAACATTTACAGAGTTTTTGTTTTCTTTTAATCACAAGGAGAAGGAGTTGAGGATGACTCTTTAACTGATGAGGTTCATCCAGTAAGGTCATGAAAGACGGGAAATCCAGAGACCTGGAACTTTAACATCCAGAAAAGTAGGAGAATGAGGGGCCTGGATTGAAGAAGGTGAGACAAATGGGGACACCATGCCAGTCCGCAACCTGCCAAAGGTTCCCTAAACTCCACTGCAGAAAAGCAGAAGACGCATCATAAGAACAAGATTTCTAAGTATTTCTGGGGGAATTTGGACTGGAGAAATGATTGTGAAGTCTGCGGCGGAGGGGTGCAGTGTAAAGCGGCGCTGGACAGGAGCAGATGAATCCAGGAGGTCAGCATCGATTTTTTTGTCACCTTGTAGTAGATTGGAGAAGAATCTGAGTGTGCCAACGCTTCTTCCTGTCAACATTAGGTGTAAAGGAGTGGTGTTTTTTGAAGTGGGCAGGAAGAAGAGGAGAAAGTCATGAGAAGATTGAGGACGGGAACGGAAGGAAAAGGTTCTTTATTGTCACATACACATGGTGAAATTCATTCTCTGCATTTAACACTCATTGCCTCAAGAACCTAATCTAAGATGTTTTTGATGGTGTGGAAAACTGGAGCGCCCACACAGGAAGGAGGAAACCCACACAGACACAGGGAGAACATGCATTCTCCACACAGAAAGGCCTGGGATGACGGGTACGACAATGAGACCTTCTTGCAGTGAGGCCACAGTGCTTTCTGTAGGCCTTCCATAAGATTTTTCTTCTGGACCCTTGGAAAGTTCTATCGCACTTCTGTAGGTCCTCTTCATTGAAAGGTGTACCTGGAGCTTGTAATCAAGTCCATCGGTCACATGCACACCGATTATAAGCCCTCTTGCAAACAGCCTCTGTCAATGTAAGTTTTCTCAAACATTTTCAGTGACTTATATATATATTTCCCTTTCACTTAAAGAAAGACCAGTGTGATGGCTATTGTTCATTCAAGCCTGGAAACATAGAAGCTGCTTCATGGGACACAAAGGCTGTGAAGAAGGACAAAGAAGATGCAGATGAGAAGACCTTGGTGGCGCTCACTCCAATTCCTCCGTGTGAGGTACGTATCTTCAAGGACTTCAGCCAGATGGGAAACTGGGGAAAAAGCTTGGGATCCAACCTTGCATGACCTCCAAACTATCAGACATATATATTCTTGCACAAATATTGCCTTCTATGTCAATAGAAATCAGTTGTGAAAAGTAGCTAAGTACATGCGCCCAATTACTCTTCTTTTTGAGGTACTACTCCACTACATTTATTTTGACGGCTTTAGTTACTAGTTACTCTGCAGATTAGTTTTTGATGTTTTTAATTGATAGAGTATGATGTATTTTCACAGATAAAGCCACACAGCAAAATATAAAGTATTTAGAATTAGCTTTACTTTTTATTTTAAAATTTGAATGTAGGACTTTCAACACAGAGAATATCTCTACAGTGTGGTGTTGGAACATTTACCTAAGTTTTATTCATTAACCACTGTGGAAGACATAATTTGTAATCTATTAAATTCTGTCCCTCTTTTCCCTTTTAAATTCTTCCATCCAACTATCCACTGGATACAACATGGGTGGCACCATTCAGATGACTGGGAAGCCTATCTGTCCCCAACTCTTAAAAGAAGAATATCACCACAGCAGCCCCACTGTGCACATCCAGCCAGCCAGTTAAAGAGCTGAAGTTCAAACAGCCCCGAGAACTAAAGGTTTTGCCTTATGGACTGGACCACGAGTGATGCCCATCACCAGCTGGAGCCTCACGCAGACGCACACACACTGATGTACATAGGCTATATTGGTTACAGATGATTACTTTTTTAATACCGTTAATGGTGTTAATATAATCCCTAATTGTTCAAATTATTAAGTCAAATATCTAGTAGTAGTAAAGACTCCAATCAATTGTCTCTCACAAATAGTCTGACAGATTCTTTATCCTGGTTGTTCATAATTATAATAAAATTTAATATAATTTGTGATGAACTTTTGAATGTTGTGTGGGTTACAGTAAAATTAATTTTAACCTTTATTTATTCAACCGATTTCATTTTGTCATTATCAGCCAACATTATTCACAATGTAAAGGTAGCTTATCGATGATTAACATGATTTCAAAACACACATCTTATTATTTAGCTTAGGTATCATCAGAAGGTATGCTTTCAACAAAGAAACATCCGCCTGCTCCGGGATGCTACGAGCCTGGAGATCGATGATCGCTTCTCTAATGTCTTTATTGTCTGCCGAGAACTGTGTCATTCCCATAGACTGTATATAAGAAATGGACATAGTCATCGTGACGTCACCCATTTGTTTGTGGACTGCTGTTTTGAAGCCTCGAGTTTGGCCGATAGGGCGCCGCCATGTTGAGTTTTTGCAACCAGGAAGTGCCCAGAAGTGACAATACGGCGGAGCTAACGGCCGTGTGCGGAGCTAGTTAGCTTGCTTAGCTAGGTGCAACTGTAACTAACGTTAACTGCCATTTTTACAGGGCTGATAACTTTGTCTACCGAACAACAGTCTTAAAACTAAATGTACTCACCAGAAAAAGTGAACAGCCAACTCCTAATAAGCTTTTTCAGCAGCGCTGGTTAAATTTACACAGTGCCGAGGGTACGAGTCGGCTTTAGCCTGATTGACAGGTCGTCATGGTAACAACTTGTCAATCACAGATAATCCCGTCCTGAAACATACTCTGTTTGTGGTCTATTTTAAAATAAATGGGACCATAATTTACTAAATGAACATAATTTGGTATTGAGAAAGACTTGAAACTAACTGAGACCATAAACCCGTCAGAAAAGTATTTACTGAGGTAATTATTCAGCTGAGAAGTAGGGTCTTTTTCCCATTATTTCTAATGGAGCCAGACTTCTTTTTGCAACCAGAAGAGTCGCCCCCTGCTGGATTGTCAATACAATGCAGGTTTCAGGGGCTTCTGCATTGGTTTCAAATTGTAGACCTGAAGCTTCCTGCTTGATCATTCCCTCCGTGAGGGATTTAACCGAACTCAAGGGATTCCCGCAGAGCCTGAAACTCTTTGTGAAGTACTTATGCAAGAAATAATCGGGCATCAAAACTAGACAATTTTTGTCTATTGAATCCAGAATCTCTGTGAATTCTGCACCTTGTGAGGAGGCGGGGGCGGAGTTAGACTGTCAACACAGTGGGGGCGGAGTTTCATCGTGGGCCCACCTGCTACAAAGACATATTAACCAAGTTTACATAACCCCAGACTCACTCCGAAAGTCCACAGAGTCTGTCTGCTTCGCTGCTGCTGGAGCATCCATTTTACTAAATGTTTGTGCTTAGACCAGAAGCGCTGCATTTCATTTCATTTCATTTCAAACCATGTAAAAACCACAGAAATATGTTGTCAATATTCGATTAAGCCACTACTCCGGCTAAATCCATTTTCACAATCTTTCCTGAGCATACTACCAGACCAGCCATATATATATAATTACAATTACTATCAATATATCTCTAAAGTGCTCATTCATACAGTAGCCTAAAGCCTATCCATGAGTAAAATCTATATATTAACATCAGATTTACAGGGAATATATTGAAGTAAAAAGCTTGACATACTAGATGAATAAAACACACTCTTATTAAAATTTTACAAATTTAATATTCTCAAACACTGCAGGTTGTTCACCAGTGAGGAGCGGTGAAACAACAGCACAGCTCTGTCAATAAATAAAAAGTAAAAGTTAAGTTGCGTTCTCTGGCGGACCGGATCAGCTGTTTGCGGTAAACAAACCACAAGGCTAACGCTAACGCTGCTATGTGGCTGTGTTTTAATGGTTTAATGTCCGGGTCCGTTTGTTTTGGAGAGGAGACGACCTCTGTGGTAATTCAGCTCCCGGTAGAACTCTGTCAGGGCTCTGAAGTGGACCCAGAACAACTCTCATCAGCTGTTGGCTGTAAACACTAGCAGGACTAAAGTTACGGTGCAGCTGTGTTAAAACTATAACTTAGCACAACATAACTGCACTGTAATAACTTTATGCTTTATTAAATGTCACAAAATATCAAAATAGATATTATATATATGTCAGTCCAGTGACTGTTACCTGACAACAGACCTGCCTCTCATTCCCCGGTGCTGGCAGTAAGTCTGCCTGCCGAGTGGAGACAGACTCCGAGGACCCATGTGAGCGCTGAGCAATTAGTTCATTCCTGCTCCACAGTAGCCGAGATGTCACATGAAAAATGTACGACTCAAACCCAGAGACCCACATTTATGAGTCCTGAACTAATCAATTCTGTTTCCTGTGCTGCCTGCTTACCACAGCCCTGTAGCCGAGCTGTCACATGACAAATGAACGACTCAAACAGACCCACAGTTATGAGTCCTGAACTAATCAATTCTGTTTCCTGTGCTGATGGAGCTCATGCAGCTGCTGTGTAACGTGACTATTCACGCATGCGTGAAAATGAACGAATCACTCACTGAGACAACCCGTTCCTCCTGAGTCACATACAAGATTAGGTCAAATGAAAGAAACGTTCTTTGAACAGTTAAGTTAAAAACTTAAGTTAAATAAAAAGGATATTAAAAAAGTAACAAAAAAGTGTGGATTAAAACTGTATAAGAGTCCGGTTTAAGGCGGCGCTTCCGACAGGTGGCTACAGACGCCAACGCATGCGCAGAGTACAGATTACGTCACTGCAAATCTGACTAATATTTTACTCATGGATAGGGACATGCTGCCCCCATGCACCCACGCTACCTCTACTTAGGATGAGCAGTAAATGTGTCAGCACTTTGTAGACCACTTGTAAATAAAAGTTTAACGACAGTAATCAGACTATGACAGGTTTATATTAATTCCTTATAAAGTCTAATAGCTCCTTTATTATGCACTTACTAAACATTAACAATGCTCCTTTACAGCTACTGGAACTAAAGTGGAAACAGTGTTTTATTAAGACGAGTAAATAATCAAAAATAATTAATAAAAGAAAAAATAGAAAAAAGTTAGCATTTTATTAGTGAAGGACGATATCACACTAAGACAGTGGTTCTCAACCTTATTTGGGCCAGCGCCCCTCTTTCCATTATCCATGTCAGGTGGAAATGTTTTTAATTGTATAAAGGGAAACACAAAATTGAGATGGCAGGTGACAATTCAAAATATAGATAATAGAATATATTCTAGTGAGTTTCTCCTGTAGATCAACTTATTTAATATGATCCCTGTCGAGTCTCCCACTTTAAATCTCAGTGTGGCTCCTTTTCATCTCAGCGCTTAATTTATTCATTTTAATTCAGTTATTGATTGGACTTTAAAAGCTCATCTTTTTAGAAGGTTTTCTGCTCATGTTCAAAACTTTCTGCACTTTCAGAATCGCTCCCACATTTCTGTGTTCTCTGACAAAAAAAGTCATAAAATTCTGAGACAAATGTCACCATTTCATGAAAATTTTGCTTCGCTGGTAGACCTCTGGACCGTCTCACAGACACAGAGCAGGATGAGACGAGGAGGTGCTCATGCCAGGGGAAAACGAAACTTAACTGACTTGTGATCAGGCAGGAATCTCACCGCAAAGCCACACACACATTTACTTCAGAAGCTCTGATTATGTGCAGCTCACAGTCCGAAACGCAAGTTATTACTTAATTTTTTTAAAGGAGCAAAGGCTAGGGCCATTTATGCAAATCAAATTCTGCTATTATACTAAAAATGTTCTATACATTTTTCATTTCCACGACATTAAGGGCTTTTGTATACAAAAGAAACTCATTGTGAAATACACAACATAGGATTCACTCTCAAAAACTTTAATTTGTGAATCTAAAATTTCCCAAGAATGACAAGGTTATTATTCAAAAAGTCATCTTTGCTGTTGTCCATGATGAACCATAGATGATGTCCTTCAGAGAAAAGAGATTTGGGTAAAGTCAATCATGTATATAAAGCTATAACACTTTAGGATACATACATGGAAAAATCAATGAGCAGTACTCTCCTACTTAGTGCTATATCATTCCAGCTAAATGCATTTCCTCATGCAACAAGCGGAGAAGCATTGTTGTTTGTATAAAGTAACTTAATTATCACACTATTAATTAATTATATTTTTTTATTTTTTATTTGTGAATTTGTGCTCTGGAAACATTGCAACCTAAACAACAAACATTCATGGCGATGGGCGAGAGAGAGACAGAGAGAGAGAGTTCGCATCTCATGGAAACTTTGATATGTAGTGTTTCTGCCACTACATATCAAAGTTTCCTCCTCACTAGAGGAAGAGGTGTCCAGGCTGCACAGTCCTGACTCGAACCAGTGACCTCTGATACAGGAGGTGGACACGCTGACGAGGAGGCTTATATCCAGGGACTCTAGCCTTGGTCCCCAGTGCGTCTGTTAAGGTTTAGGGGAGTGAGGTCTACTCACTGCACAGCTTTGCTGGCTTCCGTCACACTCACCCCCCTAAACCTCACTCCCATCCAGGTCACGGCACCAATGTATCCAGCTGGTGTTGCCAATGATTAGTCCAGGCATACACATCTGAAGCAGGCTGAGAATGGCTTGAAAACAGATCTGAAGAAACGGGTAACACAGCTCCTCTTTTTTGGTGTCACCAGGTGTCTGTTTAGAGTTTCAATTATGTCAGTGTAGGTCAATGTATTATTTAGCAGCACTTGTGCCTTTTCCTTCTTGCACAGATCCTTGTGCACGGCCTTCAATGTTCGTGTAACATTTGGCATGACATCAAAGCCAGAGCCTGCTGTTTCTGCCCAAAGCATGTCTGTCAGTGTAGTGATGATGGTTTCCATATCATCAGTAGGCAGATTAATGGACATATTTTGATTTATATGCAGGATCACCCAAGACACCATGTACTGGCATCTAAATTTGTCGCACTCTTGGACTGGGTGCGCTGGTTCATCAGTGATTGCAGCTTCCTGGGAGACGATCTTAGTAGCGCTGGTAGTTGCTGTGTTGTGACAAGCACTTTCATCAGCTTCAGCTGCCTTGACTGCATCCTCGGAGGGGCTGGGCTTATTCAGATTGTGTTTCTCATCGGCCATCTTCCCCTCACTGCTCGTTACAGCGTTGGTGGATGTAACCACAAGGTTTTCCCCAGATGACACTTTTTCCGGTTCATCCTCTTCCAGGTCAGTAAAGGTGTCGTACCACACCTCCTCCTCCTCAGACAGCTCCTGGTCCTGCTCTGTCTTCAATTCTTCTTTTGGTCTTTGGTGACCAGTCATGTTACAATTTGGGGTCGGTGTAGAGATCATTAGTTTACATATTTGAAGAACATTGAAGACAGCTCTAACTAGTAACTCTAATGTCTGTTCCTGCATGATAGACGTAAGCCCCAGCTGTTTGTTCTTCCCAGTACTGCCACTGCCGCTCCCACAATCTTTGAGCTCTGCAGCTATCCTGTTCTTTATTTCACTCACCACGATCATTGCTAGATTCTTTGCGTAAGGGCTGTTACACACCCTAATGGCATCTTTAATACCCATCACATCAGCAAGAATCAGTGGAACGATCTCACCCACATTTTGGGATATTAAGATTTCCCCCCGTACCGCATGAGAAGCAGGACCCCGTCTGGCTGATTTGGAACAGCTTTGAGTCAAATTCAAGTCACTCTTCTGTGCCACACTTTGCCGGAATTGCTTATAAACATGTACAGATACAGTGTTCATAATCTCCACACACATGTCCTGTAGGATATTTTTTGTGGCCTTTGTAATGCACTGGAATGGCACCATGATACAGTCATCCGACGCCAGCTTGACCAGGTGTATTTGGACAATTGAACGAACCAGCTCCATCATGGGTTGATGCATGATCTTGTGTCTGTGTATTTTAGGCATTGTATCGGCTTGTCTGTAGAATTAGAAAGCCTTTGTGAATGTACAAAATATGCAACTAAAATGTGAGTGCTACTCCTTATCAGTGCAAACCACAGAAAAACTAGAAACAGTTAAAACAAACAAAAGGCAATAAATAAAATTGCTCTAATACTAAAAGGCTCAGCAGAATCTGTTAAGTGTTCTTAACATTTGTGGAATTAAGATTTCTGATGAAAGAAACCGTCCTTAAGTATGCTTGTCCAACTCTTGATGCACCTGACCGTCTACCAGAGGGCAGGCGATTGAACAGGGGTGACCAAGATAGGAGGGAACTATTTTTACCAGGGGGGCCAGAGGGTAACCGATGATTTTTTTAGCCACAGCTTTTTTTTATCAGTGCTGTCGTGTTAGCAGGTAGAGATCTTCTGAGAAAAACTGCAACTAAACCAACACTTGGGTCTTATGAGCCTGCAGACCAGATTTCATCATCAAAGGCATTGGACCTTTAATGATGTCATGACATTCTAAAATTCAAAGTAAAAAAATAATTTAAAAGAAAACAACCTTTGGAACTTCCTCTCAGTTTTTTAAACAATCGCAAGTCGGTTTTATTTAATTTTGAGGACAGTTAAAAACAAGTCAGTAACGTGGGGCAGGCTACACGCTGCACTGCTGAAACACTGACAGGCTTCCAGTGGAAATTGATGCCGTAAATAAACAGCTGCGCACATGCAGTCTACGCCCCTCCCTCAGAATTCCCATGATGCATGAGGGTGAAGGGAGTTTTGTTTAAATGTGCTAATAGGTTTGCCATTTGTTTGAAATACAAATGTTACTTGATGATTTATGTTTATTAAAACGTGTCTCCTTGGAATCTAGAGCTGTTCTGGGTCCGCTCCACTTTCTAACCTATTTAAATAATAGCAGCATCAGAAGTAGGCTGCTTAACATTAGCAGAGCCCTCATGGCTACAAGCTTCTGAAATATAAGCCAGTATCGGGAGCAGCCTAATAACAGTCGGCTATGTAAACAATGTGGAAGTGCCGTGGCAGCATGAACATTTAGCCTACAGGATTGCATAATGTGAGTTGCAAGGTCTTGATCCACATACCGAATAATAACGGAACGCCGTTTCCTGCGGTCCAATGTGCTAAAAACAAAGTCACAATAGCCTATTCAACTTACAAGACACAAAACAAAAAATAGACATGCTGGCCAGCCAAAAGAAAGAATGGCATTTATTGTTTAATGCAGCAGTCATTAAACCAAAGTTACTTTGAATCATTTGTGATTTTTAATGCATCTTCAGTAGGTTATTTTATGAGCTTTTCACTATTAGACAGGCCCGCACAAATAAGATGGTAATTTACAATATGACACTAGACAAGACAGCTGATCTGTATACTGTCAGGGGAGTGAAAATGGCATGCAGGGCTGGAGCATTATAAAGTGCGTAGCCTAATAGTGCAACCCCAAATCTGAAGTATGTTCACCTGTATAGCCTATTTCTAACCTATTTAAATAATAGCAGCATCAGAAGTAGGCTACTTAACATTAGCGGAGCCCTGATGGCTACAAGCTTCTGAAATATAAGCCAGTAGCGGGAGCAGCCTAATAACAGTCGGCTATGTAAACAGTGTGGAAGTGCCGTAGCAGCATGAACATTTAGCCTATAGGCTAGTGAGTGGACAGGATTGCATAATGTGAGATATGTAGCCTCCATATGAAGTCTGACATGTAGGAAACACTGTCCATCCACTTTGACTGTTTAAGCACCAAGCATCACTGATGTAAACACTCTACTCTCATCTCGGCGGAGCCTTGCGCTCTGACAGTACACGGTGTGCCCGCTGCATTCTCCAGGATATTGATGGGGCAGGTCTGTGTAAAAATGTCGGCTTAACGGTCTTCAATTTTCCGGTGTTTGGCAGCACGCGTCCCATCTCCTCCAGACCGGACGTTTACCGGGAGCAGCCTTACGTCCAAGCTGGGCCAGCGTGGCTCTATCCCGGCTGTCTTCCCTCTCCTCTGGAGCGATCACCCGCCGTGGTGCCTGGTCCTTTTTGATTAAAGCCTACATAAATATGCCTATTGAGCAGTAGCAGGCTACTATATCAACGTAGGAAATTCTCCGTTCAAAGTAAAATTCAATAAGCTGGAGTGTTGCGCTGAGAGTAGCTGAGCATATGGCTCGGAAATAGGCTAACGGAAGAAGACAGGTATTGAGAGGTAACACAAAAGTATTGCGAGGGAATGCAAAAGTTCATAGTCCTCAAAAAAAATATTCCTCACTGAGCCCTGGGAGCCACCGTACAAAACAAACAGACCCGGTCATTAAAACATTAAAACACAGCCACGTAGCAACGTTAGCGTTAGCCATGTGAACAGCTAACAGCTGATCCGGGTCCACCAGAGAACGCAACGTAACTTTACCTTTTTATTTACCAACAGAGCCGTGCTGTTGTTTCACAGCTCGTGACTGGTGAACAACCTGCAGTGTTTGAGAGCGATGTGCTCATGTGTGTTTCTCTGTCTGCAGAATCCCCTTTTTAGGCTGCGAATGCTGTCATTTATCCAGGGTTGCTTACTAGCTTTAGACGTAGGCCTAACCTTTAGAGGAGCAGTAATATTTAGTTACGACAAGCAGATATGATTGAAGTGATCGACCAGATTGTTGGTGTTGGAATCAGACAGCTGTTGGCTTTGGCTCTGAAAGAATGTGCAAAACTTTGAAACACTTTGTTTACATTAAAGATGCGAGAACACACGGAGCTTGGTGAGGCGGCATGAGTAACAGGCGAATCGCAGCTAAAAACAATACATCTGTGGTCAGATATGGTCATGTCCACTAATTCCACAGAGGAAATGCAGACACCCAGGGTAAAAACCAAGTCCAGTGTATGACCACGGTTATGTGTTTGCCCCTTGACATGTTGTTTGAAGTGGCAAAGTGGAAAAGAAGTGGCCATATTTAAAAAGTCAGTTGCATTAAGATTGGTGGGGTCATCAACATGAATGTTAAAATCGCCACAAAGAACAATTCTGTCATAATTTAAAACCAGAGTATTAGTAGTAAAAAACCAGAGGGCTGCATAGCGGTTGGAGAGGCCGATGTGCGGAGGAGAGGCAGCCCTATCCGAGCCTCTCTTGCAGCCACGGACCACCACTTCAGCCCAGGTTGACTGATGCTTCGGAGTCGAGCAAGAGGAAAGCCGTGGAAGGGTAAAGGGGTCCCAAAACACGGTGTCCTGGATGTTAGCGGTTGCGCTAAGAGAAACAATCTGTTAGGCTTGTACTGAAGCCACATCCATAAGGCCAGTCAGCAGGGAATCTTTCTCTTTGAGTTCCTCTGAAAGTCGGATATCTTCCATAAGGTCAGCAATCTTTTTGTTCGCTTTCTTATCTTCTCATGGGGCAGAGTTATCTCGGCTAGCATAGTCACCGGAACTTTGTTGTGGTCAGTGGCGTTGATGGCGTTTTTACGGTCATCTAGCTTAAAATCCATGTCGGATGACTAAAATCCTTAACCCACGTAAAACTTAAGTTAAAAACTTAAGTTAAATAAAAGGATATTAAAAAAGTAACGAAAAAGTGTGGATTAAAACTGTATAAGAGTCCAGTTTAAGGCGGCGCTTCCGACAGGTGGCTACAGACGCCAACGCATGCGCAGAGTACAGATTACGTCACTGCAAATCTGACTAATATTTTACTCATGGATAGGGACATGCTGCCCCCATGCACCCACGCTACTTCTGCTTATGATGAGCAGTAAATGTGTCAGCACTTTGTAGACCACTTGTAAATAGATGTTTAACGACAGTAATCAGACTATGACAGGTTTATATTAATGCCTTATAAAGCCTAATAGCTCCTTTATTATGCACTTATCAAACATTAACAATGCTCCTTTACAGCTACTGGAACTAAAGTGGAAACAGTGTTTTATTAAGACGAGTAAATAATCAAAAATAATTAATACAAGACAAAATTTAAAAAGTTACCGTTTTATTAGTGAAGGACGATATCACACTAAGACAGTGGTTCTCAACCTTATTTGGGCCAGCGCCCCTCTTTCCATTATCCATGTCAGGTGGAAATGTTTTTAATTGTATAAAGGGAAACACAAAATTGAGATGGCAGGTGACAATTCAAAATAGATAATAGAATATTCTAGTGAGTTTCTCCTGTCGATCAACTTATTTAATATGATCCCTGTCGAGTCTCCCACTTTAAATCTCATTGTGGCTCCTTTTCATCTCAGCGCTTAATTTATTCATTTTAATTCAGTTATTGACTGGACTTTAAAAGCTCATCTTTTTTAGAAGGTTTTCTGCTCATGTTCAAAACTTTCTGCACTTTCAGAATCGCTCCCACATTTCTGTGTTCTCTGACAAAAAAGTCATAAAATTATGAGACAAATGTCACCATTTAATGAAAATTTTGCTTCGCTGGTAGACCTCTGGACCGTCTCACAGACACAGAGCTGGATGAGACGAGGAGGTGCTCATGCCAGGGGAAAACGAAACTTAACTGACTTGTGATCAGGCAGGAATCTCACCGCAAAGCCACACACACATTTACTTCAGAAGCTCTGATTATGTGCAGCTCACAGTCCGAAACGCAAGTTATTACGCCTGTTACTCATGCCGCCTCACCAAGCTCCGTGTGTTGTCGCATCTTTAATGAACAAAGTGTTTCAAAGTTTTGCGCATTCTTTCAGAGCCAAAGCCAACACCTGTCTGATTCCAACACCAACAATCTGGTCGATCATTTCAATCATATCTGCTGTCGTCACTAAATATTACTGCTCCTCTAAAGGTTAGGCCTACGTCTAAAGCTAGTAAGCAACCCTGGATAAATGACAGCATTCGCAGCCTAAAAAGGGAATGCAGGAAAGTAGAGCGCAGATGGAAAAAATCCAGTCTCCAAGTCCATTACCTCAGTCTGAAGGATTTATTAATTAACTACAATAAAATGGTTAAGGATGCGAGAACACACTATTTTTCTGAACTCATTACTACACATAAACACAATCCCAGGTTTCTGTTTAAGACTGTGGATCAGCTGGTAAACCCAACCCCTCCTTGTGCCTCAGCTGGAAGTAATGATGACTGTGAATTGTTTTTATCTTATTTTACCAATAAGGTGGTGTCAATCAGAGCCTCTATTACCCCCGTGGCCTCTTACTCAGAGGTTCCTCACCAGCAACAACAGAGTTTTAACCAGTTTTATCCCATCGACTTGTCTGAGCTTTTAAAAACAATATCACAAATGAGAGTGTCCTCCGGCCCACTTGATATAATACCTACAAAATTTTTACTAAAAGTAATAGATTCTGTTGGGCCCCATTTGATCTCTGTTTTCAACAGCTCCCTATCTACTGGTTGTGTCCCTGATTATTTTAAAACGGCTTGCGTGAACCCACTTTTAAAGAAACCTGGTTTAGATCTCTCCCTCCCACAAAATTTTAGACCAATTTCAAAACTGCCTTTTATTGCAAAGATTCTAGAAAGAATTGTGTCCAAACAGCTGCTCACTGTGCTGGAAAATAACAAAATATTTGAAAAGTTTCAGTCTGGTTTTAGGAAGTACCACAGCACTGAGACTGCCCTGCTTAAAGTCACCAATGACCTTTTAATGTCTGCTGATGAAGGCATGTGCTCAGTCCTTGTACTCCTGGACCTTAGCGCTGCTTTTGACACCATTGATCACAACATCATGTTAGACAGACTGAGGCACTGGGTGGGGATCTCTGGTACTGCTCTAGAATGGTTTTCATCCTACCTGTCAAATAGGAAGTTTTGCGTGTCTGTAAACAACTATGTCTCCTCGTTCTGTCCAGTTAAATATGGTGTGCCTCAGGGGTCGGTCTTAGGACCCATTTTGTTTTCCTTGTATCTGCTTCCCCTTGGACATATTATCCATAAACATGGCATTTCTTTTCATATTTATGCTGATGACACACAAATATACTTGCCCGTCAGATCCACAGACCCTGGAATGCTGAGTTCACTTAACAACTGCCTTTGTGAAGTTAAAAAATGGATGTCAAATAATTTCCTCCAGCTGAACTCAGACAAAACAGAAATCCTGGTCATCGGGTCCCAGCAGATGGCAAATCAAATACTGCCATCTGCTGGTTCCCTAGTAAATCACATTAAGCCTGTGGCAAAGAACCTTGGTGTTTGGTTTGATAGTAATTTAAATTTCGAGCAGCACACCACAAAGCTTGTTCAATCATGTTTTTATCAACTTAGAAATATAGCTAAAATTCGATCTATGTTAACTTTTAAGGACACCGAGACCATTTTACACGCCTTCATCTCATCACGCCTGGATTATTGCAACAGCCTTTTCACCTGTTTAACCCAAAAATCTATTGATCGACTCCAGACTGTCCAGAACTCAGCTGCCAGGCTTTTAACCAGAACAAAGAAATATGACCACATTACTCCTATTTTAGCTTCATTACACTGGCTCCCTCTCGCCTTGTTATATTTCTGACCTTTTAGTCCCATACGCACCAGCACGTACCTTGAGATCCTCGGGCAGAGGTCTGTTGTCTGTTCCAGAGTCTCGACTGAAAACTAAAGGGGACAGAGCGTTTGCTGTCAGGGCCCCGAGGCTCTGGAACAGCCTGCCCGAGGAAATCAGGTCGGCTGAGTCAGTGAACTCTTTTAAGTCCCTTCTTAAAACATACTTTTATAGGAGAGCTTTTCCCGATCTTATTTGACTTTATTTTATCCCTTTTATTTTATTGTATTTTACTAATTTTATATTAAATTTTCATGCTCTTATCTTTTTTTTGTATTATTCTTTACACTTGTTAAAGCACTTTGTAACTTGTTTTTGAAAAGTGCTCTACAAATAAGGATTATTATTATTATTATTATTATTATTATTATTAATTTATTTTTTTAAAGGAGCAAAGGCTAGGGCCATTTATGCAAATCAAATTCTGCTATTATACTAAAAATGTTCAATACGTTTTTCATTTCCATGACATTAAGGGCTTTTGTATATAAAAGAAACTCAATTTGTGATTAATTTGTGAATCTAAAATTTCCCAAGAATGACAAGGTTATGATTCAGAAAGTCATCTTTGCTGTTGTCCATGATGAACCATAGATGATGTCCTTCAGAGAAAAGAGATTTGGGTAAAGTCAATCATGTATATAAAGCCAAGCAGTACTCTCCTACTTAGTGCTATATCATTCCAGCTAAATGTATTTCCTCGTGCAACAAACGGAGAACCATTGTTGTTTGTATAAAGTAACTTAATTATCACACTATTAATTAATTATATATTTTTTATTGTTTATTTGTGAATTTGTGCTCTGGAAACATTGCAACCTAAACAACAAACATTCATGGCGATGGGCGAGAAAGAGAGAGAGAGAGAGAGAGAGAGATCGCATCTCATGGAAACTTTGATATGTAGTGTTTCTGCCACTACATATCAAAGTTTCCTCCTCACTAGAGGAAGAGGTGTCCAGGCTGCACAGTCCTGACTCGAACCGGTGACCTCTGATACGGGAGGTGGACACGCTGACGAGGAGGCTTATATCCATGGGCACTAGCCTTGGTCCCCAGTGCGTCTGTTAAGGTTTAGGGGAGTGAGGTCTACTCACTGCACAGCTTTGCTGGCTTCCGTCACACTCACCCCCCTAAACCTCACTCCCATCCAGGTCACGGCACCAATGTAACCAGGTGTTTCCGAGAACGTACTGCACAGTCCTGACTCAAACCGGTGACCTCTGATACGGAGGTGGACACGCTGACGAGGAGGCTCATATCCATGGGCACTAGCCTTGGTCCCCAGTGCGTCTGTTAAGGTGTCGGGGAGTGAGGTCTACTCACTGCACAGCTTTGCTGGCTTCCGTCACACTCACCCCCCTAAACCTCACTCCCATCCAGGTCGCGGCACCAATGTATCCAGCTGGTGTTGCCAATGATTAGTCCAGGCATACACATCTGAAGCAGGCTGAGAATGGCTTGAAAACAGATCTGAAGAAACGGGTAACACAGCTCCTCTTTTTTGGTGTCACCAGGTGTCTGTTTAGAGTTTCAATTATGTCAGTGTAGGTCAATGTATTATTTAGCAGCACTTGTGCCTTTTCCTTCTTGCACAGATCCTTGTGCACGGCCTTCAATGTTCGTGTAACATTTGGCATGACATCAAAGCCAGAGCCTGCTGTTTCTGCCCAAAGCATGTCTGTCAGTGTAGTGATGATGGTTTTAATATCATCAGTAGGCAGATTAATGGACATATTTTGCTTTATATGCAGGATCACCCCAGATACCAGGAGGTCGCATCTAAATTTGTCGCACTCTTGGACTGGGTGCGCTGGTTCATCAGTGATTGCAGCTTCCTGGGAGACGATCTTAGTAGCGCTGGTAGTTGCTGTGTTGTGACAAGCACTTTCATCAGCTTCAGCTGCCTTGACTGCATCCTCGGAGGGGCTGGGCTTATTCAGATTGTGTTTCTCATCGGCCATCTTCCCCTCAATGCTCGTTACAGCGTTGGTGGATGTAACCACAAGGTTTTCCCCAGATGACACTTTTTCCGGTTCATCCTCTTCCAGGTCAGTAAAGGTGTCGTACCACACCTCCTCCTCAGACAGCTCCTGGTCCTGCTCTGTCTTCAGTTCTTCTTTTGGTCTTTGGTGACCAGTCATGTTACAATTTGGGGTCGGTGTAGAGATCATTAGTTTACATATTTGAAGAACATTGAAGACAGCTCTAACTAGTAACTCTAATGTCTGTTCCTGCATGATAGACGTAAGCCCCAGCTGTTTGTTCTTCCCAGTACTGCCACTTCCGCTCCCACAATTTTTGAGCTCTGCAGCGATCCTGTTCTTTATTTCACTCACCACGATCATTGCTAGATTCTTTGCATAAGGGCTGTTACACACCCTAATGGCATCTTTAATACCCATCACATCAGCAAGAATCAGTGGAACGATCTCACCCACATTTTGGGATATTAAGATTTCCCCCCGTACCGCATGAGAAGCAGGACCCCGTCTGGCTGATTTGGAACAGCTTTGAGTCAAATTCAAGTCACTCTTCTGTGCCACACTTTGCCGGAATTGCTTATAAACATGTACAGATACAGTGTTCATAATCTCCACACACATGCCCTGTAGGATATTTTTTGTGGCCTTTGTAATGCACTGGAATGGCACCATGATACAGTCATCCGACGCCAGCTTGACCAGGTGTATTTGGACAATTGAACGAACCAGCTCCATCATGGGTTGATGCATGATCTTGTGTCTGTGTATTTTAGGCATTGTATCGGCTTGTCTGTAGAATTAGAAAGCCTTTGTGAATGTACAAAATATGCAACTAAAATGTGAGTGCTACTCCTTATCAGTGCAAACCACAGAAAAACTAGAAACAGTTAAAACAAACAAAAGGCAATAAATAAAATTGCTCTAATACTAAAAGGCTCAGCAGAATCTGTTAAGTGTTCTTAACATTTGTGGAATTAAGATTTCTGATGAAAGAAACCGTCCTTAAGTATGCTTGTCCAACTCTTGATGCACCTGACCGTCTACCAGAGGGCAGGCGATTGAACAGGGGTGACCAAGATAGGAGGGAACTATTTTTACCAGGGGGGCCAGAGGGTAACCGATGATTTTTTTAGCCACGAGCTTTTTTTTTATCAGTGCTGTCGTGTTAGCAGGTAGAGATCTTCTGAGAAAAACTGCAACTAAACCAACACTTGGGTCTTATGAGCCTGCAGACCAGATTTCATCATCAAAGGCATTGGACCTTTAATGATGTCATGACATTCTAAAATTCAAAGTAAAAAAAATTATTTAAAAGAAAACAACCTTTGGAACTTCCTCTCAGTTTTTTAAACAATCGCAAGTCAGGTTTTATTTAATTTTGAGGACAGTTAAAAACAAGTCAGTAACGTGGGGCAGGCTACACGCTGCACTGCTGAAACACTGACAGGCTTCCAGTGGAAATTGATGCCGTAAATAAACAGCTGCGCACATGCAGTCTACGCCCCTCCCTCAGAATTCCCATGATGCATGAGGGTGAAGGGAGTTTTGTTTAAATGTGCTAATAGGTTTGCCATTTGTTTGAAATACAAATGTTACTTGATGATTTATGTTTATTAAAACGTGTCTCCTTGGAATCTAGAGCTGTTCTGGGTCCGCTCCACTTTCTAACCTATTGAAATAATAGCAGCATCAGAAGTAGGCTGCTTAACATTAGCAGAGCCCTCATGGCTACAAGCTTCTGAAATATAAGCCAGTAGCGGGAGCAGCCTAATAACAGTCGGCTATGTAAACAGTGTGGAAGTGCCGTAGCAGCATGAACATTTAGCCTATAGGCTAGTGAGTGGACAGGATTGCATAATGTGAGATATGTAGCCTCCATATGAAGTCTGACATGTAGGAAACAGTGTCCATCCACTTTGACTGTTTAAGCACCAAGCATCACCGATGTAAACACAGAATCCGCTTCCTCTCATCTTGGCGGAGCCTTGCGCTCTGACAGTACACGGTGTGCCCGCTGCATGCTCCAGGATATTGATGGGGCAGGTCTGTGTAAAGATGTCGGCTTAACAGTCTTCAGTTTTCCGGTGTTTGGCAGCACGCGTCCCATCTCCTCCAGACCGGACGTTTACCGGGAGCAGCCTTACGTCCAAGCTGGGCCAGTATGGCTCTATCCCGGCTGTCTTCCCTCTCCTCTGGAGCGATCACCCGCCGTGGTGCCTGGTCCTTTTTGATTAAAGCCTACATAAATATGCCTATTGAGCAGTTGCAGGCTACTATATCAACGTAGGAAATTCTCCGTTCAAAGTAAAATTCAATTAGCTGGAGTGTTGCGCTGAGAGTAGCTGAGCATATGGCTCGGAAATAGGCTAACGGAAGAAGACAGGTATTGAGAGGGAACGCAAAACATATTGCGAGTGAATGCAAAACATATTGCGAGACAACACAAAAGTATTGCGAGGGAATGCAAAAGTTCATAGTCCTCAAAAAATATTCCTCACTGAGCCCTGGGAGCCACCGTACAAAACAAACAGACCCGGTCATTAAAACATTAAAACACAGCCACGTAGCAACGTTAGCGTTAGCCATGTGAACAGCTAACAGCTGATCCAGGTCCACCAGAGAACGCAACGTAACTTTACCTTTTTATTTACCAACAGAGCCGTGCTGTTGTTTCACAGCTCGTGACTGGTGAACAACCTGCAGTGTTTGAGAGCGATGTGCTCATGTGTGTTTCTCTGTCTGCAGAATCCGGACCTGATGTGGCCCATCCTGCGTCCAGAACTGCCAAACTGCTGTTTATTTCTTTGTTCCAGTCTCTGCGCTGGAGTTCTTTTAAGAACTTGGTGGCTTGATCCACATTATTATTAAATTGGTTGAATTTTAATAAGAGTGTGTTTCTTCATATAGTGAATCAAGCTTATTACCTCAATATATCTACTGCAAATCTGATATTAATATTTTACTCAGGGATAGGGACGTTAGGCTACTGTATGAATGAGCACTTTAGAGATAATGATAGTAATTATATACATAAGCCTTTATATGGCTGGTCTGCTTGTATACTCGGGAAAGATTGTGAAAATGGAAGGATTTAGGCGGAGTAGTGGATTGCATATAGACAGCATATTTCTGTGGTTTTTACATGGTTTGAATTTAGTTGTGGGCCCAGGGGGGGTTATATAATGATGATATACAGTAATCAAGAGGTGAATTTGTGCATTATACTTTGTCAAATAAAGCAAGCCAGGCAGCCTTTGTCACGATCGTGGTGTGGAGGCAGGTTGGAGGACCCAAACGCAGGACACAGAGCGGAGCAGGTATAGTTCAACGAATGGTTTTAATACAACCAAAAGTGAGCACACTTACAGGTGAGTGGCTGAAAAACAGAAATCCAAAATTACAGGGAGACGAGACAAGACAAAACAAGCAAGGCTGGTTACAGGCAGGCAGAGAGTACACGCACGACAGACTGGGGGGTAACATGAACAATGACCGGACAAGGACAAGACAGAAACACCAGGTATATATAGAGCAACACAGGTGACAGACATGAGACTAACGAGGCAGAGAGAGAGAGCAGAGGAAAACAGAGAGACTTGACATGACAAGCAGACTATATAACAGATACTGGACACTAGACAGGACAGAACCCAAAACTCAACATACTAAGGCAGATACTAAACTCAAAAGTGCAACACAAAGGATGGCCAACCGGCAGAGCGTGACAGCCTTCCGTGTTTGACAACGGCGCTGTTTTTGAATCACCCACTAGAGGGTTGCAGCGCCCCAATAACCAGCCTAGTTCAAATTAACAAAATTAACAAAATGACTCAAACAAAATGTGTTCACTTTAATGAACGAGATTTGAATGAACGAGTCTGTCAAAAGACTCGAACTTGCCACTATTTTGCACTCAATCACTTTCCAAGTGACGTCAGTAAAGTCTGTGAGGGTTCAGGGCTTAGGGGGGACATTGGGATTGGGCCATAGACTGAGTGCATCCAGGAAGCGTCCCAGCGTCAAGCAGCACAGCGCAGATGAACCGGGCAGGAACTCAGACACAGAAACGGCAAAGAAACTGTCAATTTTCAAAATAAAATACCCGTTACAGATCATATATCAACAATAAACACAGTTAAATGAGACAAAAAAGATAAATTTTTACTATGTAGCCTACTTAATCATAGTAGAAGCACAAAAAGCAAGCACTTATTACCAAATCAACAAAATCTAAACATGTTGGCAAAGTCCGGCAGGTAAAACACTCTTATTCTGAAATGCTCCCTTGCTAGATGCCCGGACCCGTCAAGACGAGAAACGAGAGCTTTGAAGAATGTAGTTCAATTCAATTCAATTCAATTTTATTTATATAGCGCCAAATCACAACAACAGTTATCTCACAGCGCTTTTCATAAAAGAGCAGGTCTAGACCGTACTCTGTGATGATATTTACAGAAGCCCAACAGTTCCCACCAAGAGCAAGCACTAGGCGACAGAGGCAAGGAAAAACTTCCTTTTAAGAGGCAGAAACCTCGAGCAGAACCATGGCTCAGGGTGGGCGGCCATCTGCCTCGACCGGTTGGGGTGAGAGAGAGAGAGAGAGAGAGAGAGATGTAGGAGAGAGAGAGAGAGATGTAAGGAGAGAGAGAGGGGAGGGAGGCAGCCTACACAATATACACACAGAGGTACACACAGTGAAGGTAATGTTGCTATAGACTAAATGAAAAATGGTACAGATATTTATAATAGTGTTAATGGTAACCATCGTAATGTTAATGATTATAATAACAATAATAACAATAAGACTAGCAACAATAGTCGTTGCAGCAGAGGGTGTCGAGCAGGAACACGGGGGCAGCAGGTGACCCGCAACCACAGATCCAGACTCCACAGCTCCAGAGCCAGAAAACCTGCAGGAAGTGAAGAGGAGAGAGGAGAGGGACGAGAAAGCACAAGACTACCAGAAGGGGAGAAGTTGTGTTAGTAACATGCAATAATGGGATGAGGTTGCATACAGAGGGAGAGAAAGTAGAGGAGAGAGGAGCTCAGTGCATCATGGGAAATCCCCCGGCAGTCTAGGCCTATAGCAGCATAACTAAGGGATGGTTCAGGACTACCTGAGCCAGCCCTAACTATAAGCTTTATCAAAGAGGAAAGTCTTAAGCCTACTCTTAAATGTGGAGATGGTGTCTGCCTCCTGAACCCAAACTGGAACCTGGTTCCACAGGAGAGGAGCTTGATAGCTGAACGCTCTGGCTCCTAGTCTACTTTTGGAGACTCTAGGAACCACAAGTAACCCTGCATTCTGGGAGCGCAGTGCTCTGGTGGGGTAGTAAGGTACTATGAGCTCTTTAAGATAAGATGGTGCCTGACCATTAAGAGCTTTGTAGGTAAGAAGAATGATTTTAAATTCTATTCTGGATTTTACTGGAAGCCAATGCAAAGAAGCTAAAACAGGAGAAATGTGATCTCTTTTCCTGGTTCCTGTCAGAACACGTGCTGCAGCATTCTGGATCAGCTGAAGAGTCTTAATGGACTTTTTCGAGCAGCCTGATAATAAGGAATTGCAGTAATCCAGCCTAGAAGTAACAAATGCATGGACTAGTTTTTCTGCATCATTTTTAGACAGGATGTTCCTGATTTTCGCAATATTACGTAGGTGAAAAAAGGCGGTCCTTGAAATTTGCTTAATGTGAGACTTAAACGACATGTCCTGATCAAAGATAACTCCAAGATTCCTCACAGTGGTGCTGGAGGCCAAGGCGATGCCATCCAGGGAAACTATATCTTTAGATAATGCGTCACGGAGGTGCTTAGGCCCCAGAGCAATAACTTCAGTTTTATCTGAGTTTAACATGAGAAAATTACAGGTCATCCAGGTTTTAACATCCTGAAGGCACATTTGAAGTTTAGCTAACTGATGAGTTTCATCTGGCTTGATCGATAGATATAACTGAGTATCATCTGCACGAAATGAAAGCTTATGGAATGTTTCCTGATAATATTGCCTAAAGGAAGCATATATAAAGTGAAGAGGATTGGTCCAAGGACAGATCCTTGAGGAACTCCATGAGTAACTTTGGCGTGCATGTAGGACTCATCGTTAACATGTACAAACTGAAATCGATCTGATAAATAGGACTTAAACCAGCTTAGAGCGGTTCCTTTAATGCCAATGAAATATTCCAGTCTCTGCAATAGGATCTGATGGTCAATGGTATCAAATGCAGCACTAAGATCTAATAAAACCAGTACAGAGACAAGTCCTTTGTCTGATGCAATAAGGAGGTCATTAGTAATTTTCACCAGTGCTGTCTCTGTGCTATGATGAGCTCTAAATCCTGACTGAAAATCCTCAAATAAACTATTGCTCTGTAGAAAGTCACACAGCTGTTTAGCAACTGCTTTCTCCAGAACCTTAGAGAGAAATGGAAGGTTAGATATAGGTCTATAGTTGGCTAAAACATCCGGATCAAGTTTGGGCTTTTTCAGAAGAGGTTTAATTACAGCTACTTTAAAGTACTGTGGTACATAGCCTGTTGATAAAGATAGATTGATCATATCTAGTATAGAGGTGCTGACTAAGGGTAAACATCTTTAAGCAGCCTAGTCGGGATGGGGTCTAAGAGGCAGGTTGATGGTTTAGATGAAGAAATTATTGAAGTTAGTTGGTAAAGATTGAGGGAAGCAAAACAGTCTAAACATGTATCTGGTTCTACAGCTGTTTCTAAGGTTCCTGAATTAAGAGATAAGTCGGTGCCAATTGAGGGCAGGTCTTGGTGAATTTTGTCTCTAATAGCTAGAATTTTATCATTAAAGAAGCTCATGAATCGTAACTACTGAGAGCTATGGGAATACTTGGCTCAATAGAGCTGTGACTCTCTGTCAGCCTGGCTACAGTGCTGAAAAGAAACTTTGGGTTGTTCCTATTTTCCTCTATTAATGACGAGTAGTACGCTGCTCTGGCATTACGGAGGGCCTTCCTATAAGTTTTAAGACTATCTTGCCAAATTAAACGAGAATTTTCCACTTTGGTAGAACGCCAATTCCTCTCAAGTTTCCGTGATATTTGCTTTAATTTGCGAGTTTCAGTATTATACCATGGAGCTAACCGTCTTTGTTTTAGTATTTTCTTTTTTAGAGGGGCTACAGAGTCGAGTGTCATTCGCAGCGAGCCTGCAGCACTATCAACAAGATGATCGATTTGGGAGGGACTGAAATTAGCATAGGAGTCCTCCGTTACTTTGTGACTAGATAATGTATTTAGAGCTGATGGAATCGCATCCTTAAATTTAGCTATGGCACTATCAGACAGACATCTTGTATAGAAATTTTTGCCCAATGGCGAGTAGTTCAGCAATACAAACTCAAAAGTTATCAAACAGTGGTCGGATAAAGAGGGATTCTGTGGGAACACCACTAAATGTTCAATTTCAATACCATACACCAAAACAAGGTCGAGGGTGTGGTTAAAACAGTGAGTCGGTTCATGAACACTCTGAGAGAAGCCGATGGAATCTAACAGAGAGATAAACGCAGTACTAAAGCTGTCATTCTCAGCATCCACATGAATATTAAAATCCCCTACAATAATAACTTTGTCCGTTTTAAGGACTAAAGTTGACAAAAACTCTGCAAATTCAGATAAGAATTCAGAGTACGGGCCAGGTGCTCGGTACACTATAACAAAAAGAATTGGTTGCAGTGATTTCCAACTTGGGTGCGAAAGACTAAGAACAAGACTTTCAAATGAGTTATAGTTTAGTTTAGGTTTAGAGCTGATTAGTAGGCTAGAGTCGAAGATAGCTGCAACTCCACCTCCTCGGCCTGTGCCTCGAGGAATGTGAGTATTAATATGACTGGGAGGGGTGGATTCATTTAGGCTAACATATTCTCCATCACCCAGCCAGGTTTCAGTAAGACCAAATAAATCAATATCATACTCTGATATTAGTTCATTTACTAGTACACCTTTAGAAGAGAGAGATCTGATGTTTAAGAGTCCACATTTAACTCTCCTATTCGTTTGCACTATTGCTCTTGTGGTTTTAATTTTTATGAGGTTTTTATGCACAGCTCCTCTTCTGTTTACCTTTTTAAATAATTTCGATGGTCGGGGGGCAGACACCGTCACTATAGGATTTTCACTAAGTAACTCCTGAAATGGAGGAGCAGAGAAGTGTGTTAGACTGCGACTCTGCCTCCTGGTCTCAACTCTGGGTTGTCATGGATTTGGTCCACTAATAAACTTGGCCAGATTTCTAGAAATGAGAGCTGCTCCTTCCCAAGTGGGATGGATGCCGTCTCTCCGGATCAGACCAGGTCTTCCCCAGAAAGTCTGCCAATGATCAACAAAGCCCACATCGTTTGCTGGACACCACCTCGATAACCAGCGGCGGAATGACGACATGCGGCTATACATGTTATCACTGGTCAGATTTGGCAGGTGTCCAGAGAAAACTACGGTGTCCGACATTGTTTTTGCATATGTACACACCGACTCAACATTAATCTTAGTGACCTCCGATTGGCGTAACCGGGAGTCATTACCGCCGACGTGAATAACAATCTTACTGTATTTACGTTTATCCTTAGCCAGCAGTTTCAAATAAGACTCAATGTCGCCCGCTCTGGCCCCAGGGATGCACTTAACTATGGCCGCTGGCTTCGCTAACTTCACATTTCTCAAAATGGAGCTGTCAATGATCAGAGTTGGTTTCTCAGCGGGTGTGTCGCTGAGTGGGGAAAATCTGTTAGAAACGTGAACAGGTTGATGATGCCCCGTGGACTTTGAATGCTTACGACTATTCCTCCTTCGGACAGTCACCCAGCCCCCCTTTCCTGGCTGCACAGGGGATGCTGGAGGACGGCTACCAGAGGCTAACTCAGGCCATTCCGCACCGACTACCGGGGACTGGCTAGCTACAGTAGCTAAAGACTGATCTACCAAGGTGCGGAGCCGGACTTCTAAATCACGAGCCTCGCCTCCATGTCTATAAATAAACTACACTTATTACATGTACCATTACCGCTAAAGGAGGCAGAGGAGTAACTAAACATCTGACACACCGAGCAGGAGAAAGTAGGAGAGAGAGAGGGAGAAGGAGAAGCCATCGCTAGCTGCTAAGCTAAAGTCGCTAACGGCTAAGCTAAAGTACTGTAGCGTCAGTTACCAAAACTTTAGAACAACTATGAGATTGAACAGCAGTCACTAAAAGATGGAAAGAGCTGTGAGTGCTTAGGCAAAATTACTGTAAAGAATAAGTGTTTAGCGAACATTTGGCCGCTGTAATCAAACAAATGTAACTGTTATTTAGCGAGAGCAACAACACGGTACCAACACACAAGCACCGGAAACGGAAATGAGTCGACACGCTTACCGCAATACGTCAGCAGGAGCCCGTAGTAGAAGCACAAAAAGGACAATTAAAAACAAGCCATTAATGTGGGGTCGGCTACACGCTGCGCTGCTGAAACACTGAGAGGTTTCCAGTGGAAGTTGATGCCGTAAATAAACCGCTGCGCACATGCAGTCTACGCCCCTCCCTCAGAATTCCCATGCATGGGGGTGAAGGGAGTTTTGTTAAAATGTGCTAATAAGTTTGCCATTTGTTTGAAATACAAATGTTACTTTATGATGTATGTTTATTAAAATGTGTCTCCTTGGAATCTAGTGTGTTTGTTGTTGTCGTTGTGGTGGTTTGAAACCATGAGTGAAGGGACTGTTTGATAAGAGCTGCTGAATTCTCCTGGGAAAAACATACTTCCACACGCTGTGGTTGTTAGTTTTTGTCCACTATAATCAGCAAAACTAAACTTCATAGTTCAAGCAGTGGGCCCCTGTACCAGTGTGGGCCCTGGGTCAGCCGCACCCACGCTACCTCTGCTTATGATGAGCAGTAAATGTTTATAAGCAGTTTATAGACCACTTGTAAATAGATGTTTAACGACAGTAATCAGACTATGACAGGTTTATATTAATGCCTTATAAAGCCTAATAGCTCCTTTATTATGCACTTATTAAACATTAACAATGCTCCTTTACAGCTACTGGAACTAAAGTGGAAACAGTGTTTTATTAAGACGAGTAAATAATCAAAAATAATTAATACAAGACAAAATTGAAAAAAGTTACCGTTTTATTAGTGAAGGACGATATCACACTAAGACAGTGGTTCTCAACCTTATTTGGGCCAGCGCCCCTCTTTCCATTATCCATGTCAGGTGGAAATGTTTTTAATTGTATAAAGGGAAACACAAAATTGAGATGGCAGGTGACAATTCAAAATATAGATAATAAAATATATTCTAGTGAGTTTCTCCTGTAGATCAACTTATTTAATATGATCCCTGTCGAGTCTCCCACTTTAAATGTCATTTTGGCTCCTTTTCATCTCAGCGCTAAATTTATTCATTTTAATTCAGTTATTGATTGGAGTTTAAAAGCTCATCTTTTTTAGAAGGTTTTCTGCTCATGTTCAAAACTTTATGCACTTTCAGAATCGCTCCCACATTTCTGTGTTCTCTGACATTTAAAGAAAAAAGTCATAAAATTATGAGACAAATGTCACCATTTAATGAAAATTTTGCTTCGCTGGTAGACCTCTGGACCGTCTCACAGACACAGAGCTGGATGAGACGAGGAGGTGCTCATGCCAGGGGAAAACGAAACTTAACTGACTTGTGATCAGGCAGGAATCTCACCGCAAAGCCACACACACTTCAGAAGCTCTGATTATGTGCAGCTCACAGTCCGAAACGCAAGTTATTAATTAATTTTTTTAAAGGAGCAAAGGCTAGGGCCATTTATGCAAATCAAATTCTGCTATTATACTAAAAATGTTCTATACGTTTTTCATTTCCACGACATTAAGGGCTTTTGTATACAAAAGAAACTCATTGTGAAATACACAAAACATAGGATTCACTCTCAAAAACTTTAATTTGTGAATCTAAAATTTCCCAAGAATGACAAGGTTATTATTCAGAAAGTCATCTTTGCTGTTGTCCATGATGAACCATAGATGATGTCCTTCAGAGAAAAGAGATTTGGGTAAAGTCAATCATGTATATAAAGCCAGAACACTTTAGGATACATACATGGAAAAATCAATGAGCAGTACTCTCCTACTTAGTGCTATATCATTCCCGCTAAATGCATTTCCTCATGCAACAAGCGGAGAAGCATTGTTGTTTGTACAAAGTAACTTAATTATCACACTATTAATTAATTGTATATTTTTTATTGTTTATTTGTGAATTTGTGCTCTGGAAACATTGCAACCTAAACAACAAACATTCATGGCGATGGGCGAGAGAGAGACAGAGAGAGAGAGTTCGCATCTCATGGAAACTTTGATATGTAGTGTTTCTGCCACTACATATCAAAGTTTCCTCCTCACTAGAGGAAGAGGTGTCCAGGCTGCACAGTCCTGACTCGAACCGGTGACCTCTGATACGGGAGGTGGACACGCTGACGAGGAGGCTCATATCCATGGGCACTAGCCTTGGTCCCCAGTGCGTCTGTTAAGGTGTCGGGGAGTGAGGTCTACTCACTGCACAGCTTTGCTGGCTTCCGTCACACTCACCCCCCTAAACCTCACTCCCATCCAGGTCACGGCACCAATGTATCCAGCTGGTGTTGCCAATGATTAGTCCAGGCATACACATCTGAAGCAGGCTGAGAATGGCTTGAAAACAGATCTGAAGAAACGGGTAACACAGCTCCTCTTTTTTGGTGTCACCAGGTGTCTGTTTAGAGTTTTAATTATGTCAGTGTAGGTCAATGTATTATTTAGCAGCACTTGTGCCTTTTCCTTCTTGCACAGATCCTTGTGCACGGCCTTCAATGTTCGTGTAACATTTGGCATGACATCAAAGCCAGAGCCTGCTGTTTCTGCCCAAAGCATGTCTGTCAGTGTAGTGATGATGGTTTCCATATCATCAGTAGGCAGATTAATGGACATATTTTGATTTATATGCAGGATCACCCAAGACCCATGTACTGGCATCTAAATTTGTCCCACTCTTGGACTGGGTGCGCTGGTTCATCAGTGATTGCAGCTTCCTGGGAGACGATCTTAGTAGCGCTGGTAGTTGCTGTGTTGTGACAAGCACTTTCATCAGCTTCAGCTGCCTTGACTGCATCCTCGGAGGGGCTGGGCTTATTCAGATTGTGTTTCTCATCGGCCATCTTCCCCTCACTGCTCGTTACAGCGTTGGTGGATGTAACCACAAGGTTTTCCCCAGATGACACTTTTTCCGGTTCATCCTCTTCCAGGTCAGTAAAGGTGTCGTACCACACCTCCTCCTCCTCAGACAGCTCCTGGTCCTGCTCTGTCTTCAATTCTTCTTTTGGTCTTTGGTGACCAGTCATGTTACAATTTGGGGTCGGTGTAGAGATCATTAGTTTACATATTTGAAGAACATTGAAGACAGCTCTAACTAGTAACTCTAATGTCTGTTCCTGCATGATAGACGTAAGCCCCAGCTGTTTGTTCTTCCCAGTACTGCCACTGCCGCTCCCACAATCTTTGAGCTCTGCAGCTATCCTGTTCTTTATTTCACTCACCACGATCATTGCTAGATTCTTTGCGTAAGGGCTGTTACATACCCTAATGGCATCTTTAATACCCATCACATCAGCAAGAATCAGTGGAACGATCTCACCCACATTTTGGGATATTAAGATTTCCCCCCGTAACGCATGAGAATCAGGACCCCGTCTGGCTGATTTGGAACAGCTTTGAGTCAAATTCAAGTCACTCTTCTGTGCCACACTTTGCCGGAATTGCTTATAAACATGTACAGATACAGTGTTCATAATCTCCACACACATGCCCTGTAGGATATTTTTTGTGGCCTTTGTAATGCACTGGAATGGCACCATGATACAGTCATCCGACGCCAGCTTGACCAGGTGTATTTGGACAATTGAACGAACCAGCTCCATCATGGGTTGATGCATGATCTTGTGTCTGTGTATTTTAGGCATTGTATCGGCTTGTCTGTAGAATTAGAAAGCCTTTGTGAATGTACAAAATATGCAACTAAAATGTGAGTGCTACTCCTTATCAGTGCAAACCACAGAAAAACTAGAAACAGTTAAAACAAACAAAAGGCAATAAATAAAATTGCTCTAATACTAAAAGGCTCAGCAGAATCTGTTAAGTGTTCTTAACATTTGTGGAATTAAGATTTCTGATGAAAGAAACCGTCCTTAAGTATGCTTGTCCAACTCTTGATGCACCTGACCGTCTACCAGAGGGCAGGCGATTGAACAGGGGTGACCAAGATAGGAGGGAACTATTTTTACCAGGGGGGCCAGAGGGTAACCGATGATTTTTTAGCCACGAGCTTTTTTTTTATCAGTGCTGTCGTGTTAGCAGGTAGAGATCTTCTGAGAAAAACTGCAACTAAACCAACACTTGGGTCTTATGAGCCTGCAGACCAGATTTCATCATCAAAGGCATTGGACCTTTAATGATGTCATGACATTCTAAAATTCAAAGTAAAAAAATTATTTAAAAGAAAACAACCTTTGGAACTTCCTCTCAGTTTTTTAAACAATCGCAAGTCAGGTTTTATTTAATTTTGAGGACAGTTAAAAACAAGTCAGTAACGTGGGGCAGGCTACACGCTGCACTGCTGAAACACTGACAGGCTTCCAGTGGAAACTGATGCCGTAAATAAACAGCTGCGCACATGCAGTCTACGCCCCTCCCTCAGAATTCCCATGATGCATGAGGGTGAAGGGAGTTTTGTTTAAATGTGCTAATAGGTTTGCCATTTGTTTGAAATACAAATGTTACTTGATGATTTATGTTTATTAAAACGTGTCTCCTTGGAATCTAGAGCTGTTCTGGGTCCGCTCCACTTTCTAACCTATTTAAATAATAGCAGCATCAGAAGTAGGCTGCTTAACATTAGCAGAGCCCTCATGGCTACAAGCTTCTGAAATATAAGCCAGTAGCGGGAGCAGCCTAATAACAGTCGGCTATGTAAACAATGTGGAAGTGCCGTGGCAGCATGAACATTTAGCCTACAGGATTGCATAATGTGAGTTGCAAGGTCTTGATCCACATACCGAATAATAACGGAACGCCGTTTCCTGCGGTCCAATGTGCTAAAAACAAAGTCACAATAGCCTATTCAACTTACAAGACACAAAACAAAAAATAGACATGCTGGCCAGCCAAAAGAAAGAATGGCATTTATTGTTTAATGCAGCAGTCATTAAACCAAAGTTACTTTGAATCATTTGTGATTTTTAATGCATCTTTAGTAGGTTATTTTATGAGCTTTTCACTATTAGACAGGCCCGCACAAATAAGATGGTAATTTACAATATGACACTAGACAAGACAGCTGATCTGTATACTGTCAGGGGAGTGAAAATGGCATGCAGGGCTGGAGCATTATAAAGTGCGTAGCCTAATAGTGCAACCCCAAATCTGAAGTATGTTCACCTGTATAGCCTATTTCTAACCTATTTAAATAATAGCAGCATCAGAAGTAGGCTACTTAACATTAGCGGAGCCCTGATGGCTACAAGCTTCTGAAATATAAGCCAGTAGCGGGAGCAGCCTAATAACAGTCGGCTATGTAACAGTGTGGAAGTGCCGTAGCAGCATGAACATTTAGCCTATAGGCTAGTGAGTGGACAGGATTGCATAATGTGAGATATGTAGCCTCCATATGAAGTCTGACATGTAGGAAACACTGTCCATCCACTTTGACTGTTTAAGCACCAAGCATCACTGATGTAATCACTCTACTCTCATCTCGGCGGAGCCTTGCGCTCTGACAGTACACGGTGTGCCCGCTGCATTCTCCAGGATATTGATGGGGCAGGTCTGTGTAAAAATGTCGGCTTAACGGTCTTCAATTTTCCGGTGTTTGGCAGCACGCGTCCCATCTCCTCCAGACCGGACGTTTACCGGGAGCAGCCTTACGTCCAAGCTGGGCCAGCGTGGCTCTATCCCGGCTGTCTTCCCTCTCCTCTGGAGCGATCACCCGCCGTGGTGCCTGGTCCTTTTTGATTAAAGCCTACATAAATATGCCTATTGAGCAGTAGCAGGCTACTATATCAACGTAGGAAATTCTCCGTTCAAAGTAAAATTCAATAAGCTGGAGTGTTGCGCTAAGAGCAGCTGAGCATATGGCTCGGAAATAGGCTAACGGAAGAAGACAGGTATTGAGAGGGAACGCAAAACATATTGCGAGGGAATGCAAAACATATTGCGAGGGAATGCAAAAGTATTGCGAGGGAATACAAATCATATTGCGAGTGAATGCAAAAGTATTGCGAAGTAACGCAAAGTAGTCCTCAAAAAAAATTCATAGTCCTCAAAAAAATATTCCTCACTGAGCCCTGGGAGCCCAGCTGAGCATATGGCTCGGAAATAGGCTAACGGAAGAAGACAGGTATTGCGAGGTAACACAAAAGTATTGCGAGGGAATGCAAAAGTTCATAGTCCTCAAAAAAATATTCCTCACTGAGCCCTGGGAGCCACCGTATAAAACAAACAGACCCGGTCATTAAACATTAAAACACAGCCACGTAGCAACGTTAGCGTTAGCCATGTGAACAGCTAACAGCTGATCCAGGTCCACCAGAGAACGCAACGTAACTTTACCTTTTTATTTACCAACAGAGCCGTGCTGTTGTTTCACAGCTCGTGACTGGTGAACAACCTGCAGTGTTTGAGAGCGATGTGCTCATGTGTGTTTCTCTGTCTGCAGAATCAGGACCTGATGTGGCCCATCCTGCGTCCAGACCTGCCAAACTGCTGTTTATTACTTTGTTCCAGTCTCTGTGCAGGAGTTCTTTTAAGAACTTGGTGGCTTGATCCAGATTATTATTAAATTGGTTGAATTTTAATAAGAGTGTGTTTCTTCATATAGTGAATCAAGCTTATTACCTCAATATATCTACTGCAAATCTGATTTTAATATTTTACTCAGGGATAGGGACGTTAGGCTACTGTATGAATGAGCACTTTAGAGATAATGATAGTAATTATATACATAAGCCTTTATATGGCTGGTCTGCTTGTATACTGGGAAAGATTGTGAAAATGGAAGGATTTAGGCGGAGTAGTGGATTGCATATAGACAGCATATTTCTGTGGTTTTTACATGGTTTGAATTTAGTTGTGGGCCCAGGGGGGTTATATAATGATGATATACAGTAATCAAGAGGTGAATTTGTGCATTATACTTTGTCAAATAAAGCAAGCCAGGCAGCCTTCCGTGTTTGACAACGGCGATGTTTTTGAATCACCCACTAGAGGGCTGCAGCGCCCCAATAACCAGCCTAGTTCAAATTAACGAAATTAACGAAATGACTCAAAAAAAATGTATTCACTTGATTGAACGAGTCTGTCAAAAGACTCGAACTTGCCATCACTATTTTGCACTCAATCACTTTCCAAGTGACGTCAGTAAAGTCTGTGAGGAGAAGCATTGTTGTTTGTACAAAGTAACTTAATTATCACACTATTAATTAATTATATATTTTTATTGTTTATTTGTGAATTTGTGCTCTGGAAACATTGCAACCTAAACAACAAACATTCATGGCGATGGGCGAGATAGACAGAAAGAGAGAGAGAGAGAGAGTTCGCATCTCATGGAAACTTTGATATGTAGTGTTTCTGCCACTACATATCAAAGTTTCCTCCTCACTAGAGGAAGAGGTGTCCAGGCTGCACAGTCCTGACTCGAACCGGTGACCTCTGATACGGGAGGTGGACACGCTAACGAGGAGGCTCATATCCATGGGCACTAGCCTTGGTCCCCAGTGCGTCTGTTAAGGTTTAGGGGAGTGAGGTCTACTCACTGCACAGCTTTGCTGGCTTCCGTCACACTCACCCCCCTAAACCTCACTCCCATCCAGGTCACGGCACCAATGTAACCAGCTGGTGTTGCCAATGATTAGTCCAGGCATACACATCTGAAGCAGGCTGACAATGGCTTGAAAACAGATCTGAAGAAACGGGTAACACAGCTCCTCTTTTTTGGTGTCACCAGGTGTCTGTTTAGAGTTTCAATTATGTCAGTGTAGGTCAATGTATTATTTAGCAGCACTTGTGCCTTTTCCTTCTTGCACAGATCCTTGTGCACGGCCTTCAATGTTCGTGTAACATTTGGCATGACATCAAAGCCAGAGCCTGCTGTTTCTGCCCAAAGCATGTCTGTCAGTGTAGTGATGATGGTTTTAATATCATCAGTAGGCAGATTAATGGACATATTTTGCTTTATATGCAGGATCACCCCAGATACCAGGAGGTCGCATCTAAATTTGTCCCACTCTTGGACTGGGTGCGCTGGTTCATCAGTGATTGCAGCTTCCTGGGAGACGATCTTAGTAGCGCTGGTAGTTGCTGTGTTGTGACAAGCACTTTCATCAGCTTCAGCTGCCTTGACTGCATCCTCGGAGGGGCTGGGCTTATTCAGATTGTGTTTCTCATCGGCCATCTTCCCCTCACTGCTCGTTACAGCGTTGGTGGATGTAACCACAAGGTTTTCCCCAGATGACACTTTTTCCGGTTCATCCTCTTCCAGGTCAGTAAAGGTGTCGTACCACACCTCCTCCTCCTCAGACAGCTCCTGGTCCTGCTCTGTCTTCAATTCTTCTTTTGGTCTTTGGTGACCAGTCATGTTACAATTTGGGGTCGGTGTAGAGATCATTAGTTTACATATTTGAAGAACATTGAAGACAGCTCTAACTAGTAACTCCAATGTCTGTTCCTGCATGATAGACGTAAGCCCCAGCTGTTTGCTCTCCCCAGTACTGCCACTTCCACAACCTACGAGCTCCGCAGCGATCCTGTTCTTTATTTCACTCACCACGATCATTGCTAGATTCTTTGCGTAAGGGCTGTTACACACCCTAATGGCATCTTTAATACCCATCTCATCAGCAAGAATCAGTGGAACAATCTCACCCACATTTTGGGATATTAAGATTTCCCCCCGTTTGGCTGATTTGGAACAGCTTTGAGTCAAATTCAAGTCACTCTTCTGTGCCACACTTTGCCGGAATTGCTTATAAACATGTACAGATACAGTGTTCATAATCTCCACACACATGTCCTGTAGGATATTTTTTGTGGCCTTTGTAATGCACTGGAATGGCACCATGGTACAGTCATCCGACGCCAGCTTTACCAGGTATATTTGGACAATTGAACGAACCAGCTCCATCATGGGTTGATGCATGATCTTGTGTCTGTGTATTTTAGGCATTGTATCGGCTTGTCTGTAGAATTAGAAAGCCTTTGTGAATGTACAAAATATGCAACTAAAATATGAGTGCTACTCCTTATCAGTGCAAACCACAGAAAAACTAGAAATAGTTAAAACAAACAAAAGGCAATAAATAAAATTGCTCTAATACTAAAAGGCTCAGCAGAATCTGTTAAGTGTTCTTAACGTTTGTGGAATTAAGAGTTCTGGCGAAAGAAACCGTCCTTAAGTATGCTTGTCCAACTCTTGATGCACCTGACCGTCTACCAGAGGGCAGGCGATTGAACAGGGGTGACCAAGATAGGAGGGAACTATTTTTACCAGGGGGGCCAGAGGGTAACCGATGATTTTTTTTAGCCACGAGCTTTTTTTTTCAGTGCTGTCGTGTTAGCAGGTAGAGATCTTCTGAGAAAAACTGCAACTAAACCAACACTTGGGTCTTATGAGCCTGCAGACCAGATTTCATCATCAAAGGCATTGGACCTTTAATGATGTCATGACATTCTAAAATTCAAAGTAAAAAAAATAATTTAAAAGAAAACAACCTTTGGAACTTCCTCTCAGTTTTTTAAACAATCGCAAGTCAGGTTTTATTTAATTTTGAGGACAGTTAAAAACAAGTCAGTAACGTGGGGCAGGCTACACGCTGCACTGCTGAAACACTGACAGGCTTCCAGTGGAAACTGATGCCGTAAATAAACAGCTGCGCACATGCAGTCTACGCCCCTCCCTCAGAATTCCCATGATGCATGAGGGTGAAGGGAGTTTTGTTTAAATGTGCTAATAGGTTTGCCATTTGTTTGAAATACAAATGTTACTTGATGATTTATGTTTATTAAAACGTGTCTCCTTGGAATCTAGAGCTGTTCTGGGTCCGCTCCACTTTCTAACCTATTGAAATAATAGCAGCATCAGAAGTAGGCTGCTTAACATTAGCAGAGCCCTCATGGCTACAAGCTTCTGAAATATAAGCCAGTAGCGGGAGCAGCCTAATAACAGTCGGCTATGTAAACAGTGTGGAAGTGCCGTAGCAGCATGAACATTTAGCCTATAGGCTAGTGAGTGGACAGGATTGCATAATGTGAGATATGTAGCCTCCATATGAAGTCTGACATGTAGGAAACAGTGTCCATCCACTTTGACTGTTTAAGCACCATGCAAGCGTCACTGATGTAAACACAGAATCCGCTTCCTCTCATCTCGGCGGAGCCTTGCGCTCTGACGGAACACGGTGTGCCCGCTGCATGCTCCAGGACATTGAAGGGGCAGGTCTGTGTAAAGATGTCGGCTTAACAGTCTTCAATTTTCCGGTGTTTGGCAGCACGCGTCCCATCTCCTCCAGACCGGACGTTTACCGGGAGCAGCCTTACGTCTAAGCTGGGCCAGCGTGGCTCTATCCCGGCTGTCTTCCCTCTCCTCTGGAGCGATCAGCCGCTGTGGTGCCTGGTCCTTTTTGATTAAAGCCTACATAAATACGCCTATTGAGCAGTAGCAGGCTACTATATCAACGTAGGAAATTCTCCGTTCAAAGTAAAATTCAATAAGCTGGAGTGTTGCGCTAAGAGCAGCTGAGCATATGGCTCGGAAATAGGCTAACGGAAGAAGACAGGTATTGAGAGGGAACGCAAAACATATTGCGAGGGAATGCAAAAGTATTGCGAGGGAATACAAATCATATTGCGAGTGAATGCAAAAGTATTGCGAGGTAACGCAAAGTAGTCCTCAAAAAAAATTCATAGTCCTCAAAAAAATATTCCTCACTGAGCCCTGGGAGCCCAGCTGAGCATATGGCTCGGAAATAGGCTAACGGAAGAAGACAGGTATTGCGAGGTAACACAAAAGTATTGCGAGGGAATGCAAAAGTTCATAGTCCTCAAAAAAATATTCCTCACTGAGCCCTGGGAGCCACCGTATAAAACAAACAGACCCGGTCATTAAAAAATTAAAACACAGCCACGTAGCAACGTTAGCGTTAGCCATGTGAACAGCTAACAGCTGATCCAGGTCCACCAGAGAACGCAACGTAACTTTACCTTTTTATTTACCAACAGAGCCGTGCTGTTGTTTCACAGCTCGTGACTGGTGAACAACCTGCAGTGTTTGAGAGCGATGTGCTCATGTGTGTTTCTCTGTCTGCAGAATCCCCTTTTTAGGCTGCGAATGCTGTCATTTATCCAGGGTTGCTTACTAGCTTTAGACGTAGGCCTAACCTTTAGAGGAGCAGTAATATTTAGTGACGACAAGCAGATATGATTGAAGTGATCGACCAGATTGTTGGTGTTGGAATCAGACAGGTGTTGGCTTTGGCTCTGAAAGAATGTGCAAAACTTTGAAACACTTTGTTTACATTAAAGATGCGACAACACACGGAGCTTGGTGAGGCGGCATGAGTAACAGGCGAATCGCAGCTAAAAACAATACATCTGTGGTCAGATATGGTCATGTCCACTAATTCCACAGAGGAAATGCAGACACCCAGGGTAAAAACCAAGTCCAGTGTATGACCACGGTTATGTGTTTGCCCTTTGACATGTTGTTTGAAGTGGAAAAGTGGAAAAGAAGTGGCCATATTTAAAAAGTCAGTTGCATTAAGATTGGTGGGGTCATCAACATGAATATTAAAATCGCCACAAAGAACAATTCTGTCATAATTTAAAACCAGAGTATTAGTAGTAAAAAACCAGAGGGCTGCATAGCGGTTGGAGAGGCCGATGTGCGGAGGAGAGGCAGCCCTATCTGAGCCTCTCTTGCAGCCACGGACCACCACTTCAGCCCAGGTTGACTGATGCTTCGGAGTCGAGCAAGAGGAAAGCCGTGGAAGGGTAAAGGGGTCCCAAAACACGGTGTCCTGGATGTTAGCGGTTGCGCTAAGAGAAACAATCTGTTTGGCTTGTACTGAAGCCACATCCATAAGGCCAGTCAGCAGGGAATCTTTCTCTTTGAGTTCCTCTGAAAGTCGGATGTCTTCCATAAGGTCAGCAATCTTTTTGTTCGCTTTCTTATCTTCTCATGGGGCAGAGTTATCTCGGCTAGCATAGTCACCGGAACTTTGTTGTGGTCAGTGGCGTTGATGGCGTTTTTACGGTCATCTAGCTTAAAATCCATGTCGGATGACTAAAATCCTTAACCCACGTAAAACTTAAGTTAAAAACTTAAGTTAAATAAAAAGGATATTAAAAAAGTAACGAAAAAGTGTGGATTAAAACTGTATAAGAGTCCAGTTTAAGGCGGCGCTTCCGACAGGTGGCTACAGACGCCAACGCATGCGCAGAGTACAGATTACGTCACTGCAAATCTGACTAATATTTTACTCATGGATAGGGACATGCTGCCCCCATGCACCCACGCTACTTCTGCTTATGATGAGCAGTAAATGTGTCAGCACTTTGTAGACCACTTGTAAATAGATGTTTAACGACAGTAATCAGACTATGACAGGTTTATATTAATGCTTTATAAAGCCTAATAGCTCCTTTATTATGCACTTATTAAACATTAACAATGCTCCTTTACAGCTACTGGAACTAAAGTGGAAACAGTGTTTTATTAAGACGAGTAAATAATCAAAAATAATTAATACAAGACAAAATTTAAAAAAGTTACCGTTTTATTAGTGAAGGACGATATCACACTAAGACAGTGGTTCTCAACCTTATTTGGGCCAGCGCCCCTCTTTCCATTATCCATGTCAGGTGGAAATGTTTTTAATTGTATAAAGGGAAACACAAAATTGAGATGGCAGGTGACAATTCAAAATATAGATAATAAAATATATTCTAGTGAGTTTCTCCTGTCGATCAACTTATTTAATATGATCCCTGTCGAGTCTCCCACTTTAAATCTCATTGTGGCTCCTTTTCATCTCAGCGATAAATTTATTCATTTTAATTCAGTTATTGACTGGACTTTAAAAAGCTCATCTTTTTAGAAGGTTTTCTGCTCATGTTCAAAACTTTCTGCACTTTCAGAATCGCTCCCACATTTCTGTGTTCTCTGACATTTAAAGAAAAAAGTCATAAAATTATGAGACAAATGTCACCATTTAATGAAAATTTTGCTTCGCTGGTAGACCTCTGGACCGTCTCACCGACGGAGGAGACCTCTGGACCGAGCTGGATGAGACGAGGAGGTGCTCATGCCAGGGGAAAACGAAACTTAACTGACTTGTGATCAGGCAGGAATCTCACCGCAAAGCCAGACACACATTTACTTCAGAAGCTCTGATTATGTGCAGCTCACAGTCCGAAACGCAAGTTATTAATTTATTTTTTAAAGGAGCAAAGGCTAGGGCCATTTATGCAAATCAAATTCTGCTATTATACTAAAAATGTTCAATACGTTTTTCATTTCCACGACATTAAGGGCTTTTGTATACAAAAGAAACTCATTGTGAAATACACAACATAGGATTCACTCTCAAAAACTTGAATTTGTGAATCTAAAATTTCCCAAGAATGACAAGGTTATTATTCAAAAAGTCATCTTTGCTGTTGTCCATTTGGGTAAAGTCAATCATGTATATAAAGCTATAACACTTTAGGATACATAAATGGAAAAATCAATGATCAGTACTCTCCTACTTAGTACTATATCATTCCAGCTAAATGCATTTCCTCATGCAACAAACAGAGAACCATTGTTGTTTGTACAAAGTAACTTAATTATCACACTATTAATTAATTATATATTTTTATTGTTTATTTGTGAATTTGTGCTCTGGAAACATTGCAACCTAAACAACAAACATTCATGGCGATGGGCGAGAGAGAGAGAGAGATCGCATCTCATGGAAACTTTGATATGTAGTGTTTCTGCCACTACATATCAAAGTTTCCTCCTCACTAGAGGAAGAGGTGTCCAGGCTGCACAGTCCTGACTCGAACCGGTGACCTCTGATACGGAGGTGGACACGCTAACGAGGAGGCTTATATCCATGGGCACTAGCCTTGGTCCCCAGTGCGTCTCTTAAGGTTTAGGGGAGTGAGGTCTACTCACTGCACAGCTTTGCTGGCTTCCGTCACACTCACCCCCCTAAACCTCACTCCCATCCAGGTCGCGGCACCAATGTAACCAGCTGGTGTTGCCAATGATTAGTCCAGGCATACACATCTGAAGCAGGCTGAGAATGGCTTGAAAACAGATCTGAAGAAACGGGTAACACAGCTCCTCTTTTTGGTGTCACCAGGTGTCTGTTTAGAGTTTCAATTATGTCAGTGTAGGTCAATGTATTATTTAGCAGCACTTGTGCCTTTTCCTTCTTGCACAGATCCTTGTGCACGGCCTTCAATGTTCGTGTAACATTTGGCATGACATCAAAGCCAGAGCCTGCTGTTTCTGCCCAAAGCATGTCTGTCAGTGTAGTGATGATGGTTTTAATATCATCAGTAGGCAGATTAATGGACATATTTTGCTTTATATGCAGGATCACCCCAGATACCAGGAGGTCGCATCTAAATTTGTCCCACTCTTGGACTGGGTGCGCTGGTTCATCAGTGATTGCAGCTTCCTGGGAGACGATCTTAGTAGCGCTGGTAGTTGCTGTGTTGTGACAAGCACTTTCATCAGCTTCAGCTGCCTTGACTGCATCCTCGGAGGGGCTGGGCTTATTCAGATTGTGTTTCTCATCGGCCATCTTCCCCTCACTGCTCGTTACAGCGTTGGTGGATGTAACCACAAGGTTTTCCCCAGATGACACTTTTTCCGGTTCATCCTCTTCCAGGTCAGTAAAGGTGTCGTACCACACCTCCTCCTCCTCAGACAGCTCCTGGTCCTGCTCTATCTTCAATTCTTCTTTTGGTCTTTGGTGACCAGTCATGTTACAATTTGGGGTCGGTGTAGAGATCATTAGTTTACATATTTGAAGAACATTGAAGACAGCTCTAACTAGTAACTCTAATGTCTGTTCCTGCAGGATAGACGTAAGCCCCAGCTGTTTGCTCTCCCAGTACTGCCACTGCCGCTCCCACAATCTTTGAGCTCTGCAGCTATCCTGTTCTTTATTTCACTCACCACGATCATTGCTAGATTCTTTGCATAAGGGCTGTTACACACCCTAATGGCATCTTTAATACCCATCACATCAGCAAGAATCAGTGGAACAATGTCACCCACATTTTGGGATATTAGGATTTCCCCCTCTACCAGATCATAAACAGGAGCCCGTCTGGCTGATTTGGAACAGCTATGAGTCAAATGCAAGAGCCTCTTCTGTGCCAGACTTTGTCCGAATTCCTTATAAACATGTACAAATACAATGTTCATAATCTCCACACACATGTCCTGTAGGATATTTTTTGTGGCCTTTGTAATACACTCGAATGGCACCATGATACAGTTATCCGACACCAGCTTGACCAGGTGTACTTGGACGATTGGACGAAGCAGCTCCATTCTGGGTTGATGCATGATCTTGTGTCTGCTTATTGTAGGCATTGTATCGGCTTGTCTCTACAATTAGAAAGCCTTTGTGAATCTACAAAATATACAGCTAAAATGTGAGTGCTGCACAAAAAAACTAGAAAACAGTTAAAACAAACAAAAGGCAATAAATAAAATTGCTCTATGAAAGACTTGCTCTTTGGAAAAACAAATCATATAAAAGGAACACTGAACTTGCACTTGAATGTAATAAATAAGATACAAAATTTTAAAAGAAATATGATGCACTTTGCTGAGTAGCACTGTGCAAAGGATAAATTCCCCCTCTGGGACAATAAAGAATCTATTCTATTCTCTTCTAATACTAAAAGGCTCAGCAGAATCTGTTAAGTGTTCTTAACGTTTGTGGAATTAAGAGTTCTGGCGAAAGAAACCGTCCTTAAGTATGCTTGTCCAACTCTTGATGCACCTGACCGTCTACCAGAGGGCAGGCGATTGAACAGGGGTGACCAAGATAGGAGGGAACTATTTTTACCAGGGGGGCCAGAGGGTAACCGATGATTTTTTTTAGCCACGAGCTTTTTTTATCAGTGCTGTCGTGTTAGCAGGTAGAGATCTTCTGAGAAAAACTGCAACTAAACCAACACTTGGGTCTTATGAGCCTGCAGACCAGATTTCATCATCAAAGGCATTGGACCTTTAATGATGTCATGACATTCTAAAATTCAAAGTAAAAAAAATAATTTAAAAGAAAACAACCTTTGGAACTTCCTCTCAGTTTTTTAAACAATCGCAAGTCAGGTTTTATTTAATTTTGAGGACAGTTAAAAACAAGTCAGTAACGTGGGGCAGGCTACACGCTGCACTGCTGAAACACTGACAGGCTTCCAGTGGAAATTGATGCCGTAAATAAACCGCTGCGCACATGCAGTCTACGCCCCTCCCTCAGAATTCCCATGATGCATGAGGGTGAAGGGAGTTTTGTTTAAATGTGCTAATAGGTTTGCCATTTGTTTGAAATACAAATGTTACTTGATGATTTATGTTTATTAAAATGTGTCTCCTTGGAATTTAGTGTTTTTGTTGGTAATAGAGAACCTAAGTCACTCACTTCCACTTCCGGCTCATGGGACCTTATTTCGGGAAAAATATGTACGGTAGTACAAATTATCTTTTTATCCCGTTAGAATTGAGTCTTTAATTACACATATGATGTTGGTCAATTTAAAATATAATTTTGCAAGTCAAGAAAGTTGCAGTTTGTCTTAAAACAGTAAAGTTACATGTCGTTTTGTGTGAAAACTGTTCAACAAACTACATCTCTCGTCTCGCACAATATACGTCACCAACATGCGCGGTAATGCTAACTAACATTCGTTGCTTGGTTGCTACTAGCTGGATTACTTAGCTGTGTTCCACGCAGAAATATGAATGAATGAGTGATTTTATTTGGTAAATTTACAATGAAATAACCAAAAAAGGAGTAGGCTGAAGCCAAGGCTTATATTTGCCTACCCTATTTAACCATATACCTGAAGAATCAGCATTATAAATTATAAAAACAGTATACATAATTATACAATACTGCACATACATTTTTTACATAGTATTAACAAGATTTACATACTAACTGAATAATCATTAACAATTTTCTTTTTTAAAGATCTTTTGAAGCTAAACAGAGAAGTACATAATTTCAAATCATCTTTTAGTGAATTCCATAATTTCACACCCATAACTGAAACATATCTAGATTTTACATTACCATATTTTTTGGACTATAAGGCGCACTTAAAAGCCTTTATTTTTTTCAAAAAACGCCCTATATATGGACTAGTTGTGCTTAATGACCGCAAAGCGATTTTGTGTGGTACACGGCGCTCGTAGTCATGAGTGTCGCGGAGTAATACATACAGTAGGCCTACTGTGCTTCACCATAATATTACAGTGTGACCCCAAAATGGCACCTGTCAAGAGACATGCTTACAACGCAGACTTTAAACTCAAGGCTATCACTCACGCAGTAGAACAAGGAAATAGAGCAGCAGCAAGAGAATTCAACATTAATGAATCAATGGTACGGAAGTGGAGGAAGCAAGAAGATGACCTGCGCCAAGTAAAGAAAACCACACAGAGTTTCCGCAGGAACAACGCGAGATGGCCACAGTTAGAGGACAAAATTGAACAGTGGGTTATTGAACAGAGAGCAGCAGGTAGAAGCGTCTCTACAGTCTTGATTCGAATGAAGGCAACAGCGTTAGCACGAGACATTAATATCAATGACTTTCAAGGCGTTTCGTTTGCTTTCGTTTTATGAAAGACGTAATCTCTCCATCCGCACACGAACTACCGTCTCGCAGCAACTGCCAAAACATTACGAAGAAAAGCTGGCCACTTTCCGCGCATACTGCAAGAACAAGATCACTGAAAAGAAGATCCAGCCAGAGTGGATCACCAACATGGACGAGGTTCCGCTCACCTTTGACATCCCCGTGAACCGCACTGTGGAGAAAACAGGGATCAGAACGGTGTCTATACTCACCACAGGGAACGAGAAGTCATCCTTCACTGTAGTTCTCGGTTGCCAGGCTAATGGCCAGAAAATTGTCCGTACATGTGAATGGTTGTTCGTCTCTATGTTGATGAACTGGTGACTTGTTCACGGTGTACCTGCACTTGTTTTTTAATAAAGTTTGATTGACTTATCTGACTGTTTTGTTTCGCTTAGTGCGCTTTATATATGAAAATGTTCGAAAATAGACCGTTCATTGACAGTGCGCATTATAATCCAGTGCGCCCTATAGTGCGGAAAATACGGTAAAGCAAAATAAGAGCCTTATGAAAGAGCTGTTTAAAGTTAAAAAGAATCTAAATCTTAAGAGCCCCAGAGCTCAGTTTAACAAGGTTGCCACTGGTACGAATTGTGTGGATTTATTCATCCACCTCCTCCTGGACCCAGCACACCACCTAACAAATGTTGGCTGCCCAATAATAATACATATCATTCGGCAGAAACAGTCCTCCATCTCCCTTCTGCCATTCTGAAAACACGTGTGTTAATTTAATTCCTTGAAAAGTGACCTTGGTATAGGAATAGTATTGGTATAAAAAATGTATTAATCACCAGAGTTAAATCTGCCAGCCAGCAACAAAAGAAGGGTTGGCTACTACTCAATATCTTGTTTGGCTTTATCCAGGGCTATCTTAAAATTATTGCGAAACAAATTCTTATATCTTTCAGTCACAGACACACCTAAATATGTAAATCTTAGAGCAGTTAATTAATCAATTAGTTGACTGTCGGAAAGTTAACCAGCAACTATTTTGATCACCGCAAAAATGTCAACCCTTCAGTGGTTCCAGTCTATAAATAATGGATATTTTCTGTTCTTCTTTGTAAACTGAATATATTGGACTGTTGGTCAAACAAAGTAGGACATATGAAGATGTCAGCTTGGACTTTGGGAACACATATTGCTATTTGCTGACATTCTACAAACCCAATGTAATAGAGAAAACCATCGGTAGATTAAACAAAATAAGTTTAAGTAGCGGTCTGATCAGATTTACAAGGTTATTAAATGTGTAGACTTACAGAGCACAACTATAATGTGCAATGCAATCAATGACAGTTTAAACTACTTTAAGTCAACACACCCTGCAGAATCTCAAACCAGTGTAATGTTAGGCTATAACTAAATAAAACTGTAGGGTTAGGCTACATGATCAACAATAAACCTGTAACCTCTTTCCATCCAACAGCAATAATTAACATGACGGCAGCCAGTGGGACGTAAATGATTACGTTAATCGACCACCACAAGTTTGGCAAGTAAACAAATGCTCGTTCAGCTTTTCATAACAAACGACAGTCAGAGTAAACATCCCCGTAGCTCGTAGCTGAAGCAAGAAGCAAGCTAACGTTAGATGGCCAATGCTGAGCTCAACATGTTCACTCACCACATATTTGCATTTAGCGGTTCTTTGTTTGGGCCATCATTTATGGTGTTTTAAAGCCAAAGTTTATGATGATTGGCTCAGCAGCTGCTACGTGTTACGTAGGCAGGTTATAGGTAACGGAATAAAGGCAAGCTCATCAGACGTGTCCTAAAAAATAAACATTGTTCACGAGTCCCGCGCCTCGAGTCTAAAGTCACTGTGTGTGCGACTTAAGTCGCACTTCAGTCCGAGTCTCTAACCCGAGTCCCCATCTCTGTGTTTTGATCTATGAGATCGGATCAAACCATTGCTTTCACAAGAATTATTATTTGGAGTCCATGGTGTGCATACATTTTTCCTGAATTATTTTAATGCCTACCTTCACTTACATTTTTTGGAAAAAGATTTGATCATAATTGTTGACGTTTAACAGGTTCTTGTCATGTACTGACCATAAAGAAAAGTTTAAAACCACAATAAACTATATGGTTTTTTTTCCAACTTTCAATTAGAAGCAAAGGTCAGCTTTGATAGAAATTGAACTTGAAAGAATTTGACATTTTTCATGATAATTATTGATGCTGAATGATATTAGACTTTTTTTAAATGAGAACATTTTTTGCCCTAGCTGATTCTGAAATACGGAAGAAATAAAACCAAACCTAAAAGTCTTAAAATCTGCTTTTGAGTGAGAAAACCAAATATAGATCTTTGAAGCACTGTGAACTGTCCTATCATATTTTACATTAAACCACAAAGCTTCTCTAAAGAGAAAGACGTGTCTATCCTGGAAAAAGAAGTGCACACAACAGATGATATATACATAATATGATACGATACATAATTTAAAGCACTCAATGGGAGAAATCACACAAACAGAAAACATCTCAATCGGTAATAAATTAACAGTCACTGTCACGACCGATATAAAGCTTTGATTGGCATCACTCGATGCCAGAATGACAACGTTAGTAAAGTTAGGGCGAATTAGATGCTGTAATAACTTTGCCAGGTATCCACGCCGTAAAAAGTGCGTAAAAAGCAACGGTATCTTCCACGGCGAAAGCTTCTGCTATTCTTTTATTGGCGGTTGGCAAGACAGCTTACATGTTTTACAGTATACAGAATATAATACTTAAATATATCAAGAGGAAATTTAAACCTTTTATATTAAAAAATTAAGAGTGGTAAATGCGTCACAGCATCCTTTAAAGATATTTTAGACGAAGGTAGAATGCCGCATAAAATCGAAACAGATGAGGGAAAAGTATCGAACACTTTACCACATCCAATGAGACTAAAGCATCTGTAAGTAGAGCGCTTCAACAGGACTCTGAAATCTAAAATGTGGCGTTATTTAACAGCCAATAATTCTAAACGATACGTAGATATATTGCAGGATTTAGTCACCTCCTACAATCATAGTTATCATCATAGTATTAAAATGAAACCGATTGATGTATTTAACAACTTGAATAAAACAAAAGATAAGAGTAATTTGTTTTAAATATAAGGTGGGCGATACTGTAAGAATTTCAAAACTACGCAGCCCTTTAAAAAAAAAAAAAAAAAAAAAAAAAAAAGGTAGAGCAAAATTATACTGATAAAAATTTCACTGTAAAGGAATGCGTGTCAAGGGACCCTCCTGTTTACAGGATAAAAGACTATGATGGCGAAATATTACAGGGAACATTTTATGAGCAAGAGATGCAAAAAGTTAGATAAAAACAAAACATTTAAAATAGAAAAGATTTTATTTAGAAAGAAAAGGCAAGGCAGGGACATTAATGCCATCAGGCGTGTTTATTTACTTTCTCTTATGCACATACACAACAGACATGTCTGAAAACAAGTCAGTTCTGAGTCTGAAATCATCAGGTTTCTTAGCTTTCAAATCAAACACTCGTAACATCATCGAAACAATCCATAAAAAAATGGCTCTTCCCAGGAAACATTTGTCTAACCATAAGCAAGACCTGGTATTTATCTCTAGGATTTTTAAACAAAACAAGATAAACGGTATTAAAATTAACAGTATGGCTAATTTTGCCTTGAGATACAAATTCTGAAATTTCTATGGTGCCCATATTTTGTAAACACACTTTGGACCTCATTGTTATTACTAGCATCATTCATTAAATCATCAATAATAAGCAAATTGTTTTATCTACAGGTAGTATTCATCAATGCATAAAGATAACGGTATACCGTCAACAAAATTTCTAATTTTAATAACAATGGCTGCCAACACAGAAAAAAATAAAAATTATATATACGTTTTCAATCTGTTTTTGAAATTAGCTCATCAGCATTTTCAATCAACAGTTTCACAAAATGTGTTTTACCATTGTCTGAAAGACCTGACACAATCAGACTAAAAGGATGTTGTAGTCTAAAATAAAAGTTACCACACCAAGCAAATCAGATGCTAGAAGAGCTTCTCCAACAGAAAGAGAAACAAAAATATATATATATATGAAAAACATATTGTAAAAGGCAAATATAGCAACTAAGACAAATAGAACGATCAAGAAATAGTGATAATAATGAATCAGACAAATTCATCATTTTCATCAAGTTCATCAAAAGAACATAATGGCAAAAACATACTGTAATTGCAAGGTGCCAAAATGAAAACCTTCGCTAGCTCCTAAGACTTAGTGGGAGCTATCACTACAGGACGCAGATTGATTTTTCCTTACAGTTCTGTGTGGCTTCCCACTCTCTCACAAAAAAATCTAAACATGTCTTAGTTTTTGTTTTTGGCAGGGCACTTCCTTTTGTAGTCCTCATTATTAACAGACACTGAAAAAGAAAATATGAGGGTGAATGTGAGGAAGGCAGAGAAGAGAAAATACTGTATTTTTCGGAGTATAAGGCACACTTAAAAGCCTTTATTTTTTTCCAAAAAACGACAGTGCGCCTTATAATCCGGAGCGCCCTATATATGGACTAGTTGTGCTTAATGACCGCGAAGCGATTTTGTGTGGTACACGAATTCAACATTAATGAATCAATGGTACGGAAGTGGAGGAAGCAAGAAGATGACCTGCGCCAAGTAAAGAAGACCACACAGAGTTTCCGTGGGAACAACGCGAGATGGCCAATGGATCGTGGATGTCTGAGCTAAGGTATCGGTCTCAACTGTGGTCCGAGCTTTCATGAAGGCCGGAATCGTCACTGAACTGCCAGCTAACAGCAACGACACTGACTCGGATAATGACGAGAGGGATCCGGGCATGCTGGGACGCCGTGATCGCCCAACTGTTTAACTCGGACACTGAAGATGAAGAATTTGAGGGGTTTGTGGACGAGGAATGAGCTGAAAAAGTGAGTGTATTGTGTTGTATTTTACGTGTTATAACTGAACAATTTTGAGAGTTATTGTGAAAAAGCTAATGTTTGATTTAACGTGTGTGTGTGTGCGTGTGTTGAACACATCCCTGTATCTGCATGAATTGGTGACAGTAAATTGTCCGTACGTGTGAATGGTTGTTCGTCTCTATGTGCTCTGTGATGAACGGGTGACGTGTTCACGGTGGAACCTGTACCTGTTTTTTAATAAAGTTTGACTGACTTATCTGACTGTTTTGTTTCGCTTAATGCGCCTTATATATGAAAAAGTTCGAAAATAGACCGTTCATTGACAGTGTGCCTTATAATCCAGTGCGCCCTATAGTGCGGAAAATACGGTAGTTCTTTCTTTTCCACATTCAAACATAAACAGGCCTCTTAGGTTATATGTACCCTCTCTTAACTTAAATAATTTCTGAATACCAGATGGATGACTTTTGTTAAAGGCTCTGTATATTATTTCCAATATTTTTATATACAATATCTGTGAATTTTAAAGGTATTACTTTGAATAAAGAGTTTGTTGGTTGGTTCGCGATATCCTACTTTATTAATAAGTGTAATAGCTCTTTTTTGTAACTTAATTAACACATCTATGTATGTTTCATTTGCATTTCCCCATATTTCTGAACAGTATGACAGATAAGGCATAACTAAAGCCTTTTTTATTTATTAGATCTTTTGTTTTTTTACAATATTCCGACTGATTTTGCTACCTTGCTTCTAATGTATTCAATATGTGGTTTCCAACTAAATTTATTATCTAGGATCACACCTAAGAATTTGGTTTCATAGACTCTTTCAATTTCAACTCCATTTAACTGTAACTTTGCATTACTGTGAGTCCTATTACCAGAAAATATCATAAATTTAGTTTTATTTTCATTTAAAGATAACTTATTATAGTCAAACCACTTCTTAAACACAGTTAATTCTTTTTCAACTTATTGCAATAATTCATCCATATTTTTTCCATTACAGAAAATTTGTGTTTTCAGCGAACATTATAAATTTCAACATTGTGAATACTATAAAGATGTTGTTTAAATAGAAAATTAATAATTTTGGTCCCAAAACTGAATCTTGAGGAAGACCGCATATTACGTTTCTAATTGTGACTGTGTATTGTTAATTTGTACATACTGAAATCTATTACTTAAATAACTCTTTAACCACTGATGTGTGACCCCATACCATATTGTTAACATTTTTTTCAGCAATAAAGCATGGTCAATAGTGTCAAATGCTTTACGCAAATCAATAAACACACCCACTGTGTTGAGTTTTTGGTCAACTACAGCTGCAACATGTTCAACAAGGATGTGGAGCAGTTGTTCCTAAATCCATATTGGTGCTCACTTAGTACATCGTAGTATTTTTGAAAACTGGGGTAACAGTGATATAGGTCTATAGTTAGTGTTTGCTTATCTCTATAAACTGGAAACACCTTTGCCATTTTCATTTCATCAGGAAAAGTTCCAGTTAAAAAAGATCTATTTCAAATGTAGGTGAAGGGTTTAATAATACAGTGGATGACTTCTTTGATAAGCGCCATATCAATATTATTGCAGTCAGTAGACTTTTTATTTTTAAACTTTCTTACTACTTCTAAAACATCACTGTCACATACTCCTCCAAGAAACATCGTATTAATATTATTAAATGTAGGGCTGATATATTCATTATTAAACTTCCCTTATTATATCCAACGAGGGTTAAATGAAGGGCAACTGGACTTGGTTGAAGCTACTGGAATTATTATATAACACGCAATGTGGGAATTGCGTGTTTAAATAAACAGCTCAGGCAAACACTTGTCTTTCTGTGAATTTTATTCAAGTCTTCTGCAGAAGGACTCAAAACACATACGCCGTGTACATGTATGCTCGAATGAGTGAGGAGAGCTCCGTGAGCCTGTTATTTATCCAGCTTTAGGGTCAATCATATCATCCCACAGAGACACATTGTCCCTGAAGTCTGGATAACACAGAAAACAGAGATATTTTGACTGTTACGTTTACACAGATTCAGTGCCACATCAGAGATGAGGCTCCCTGAGTCCAGGGTTACATGTTTGGAATTCCCATTACACTCATTAGCCAAATTTGGACCAATATTAACAAAATACTGGTTAAAGGCATCAACAGTAGCCTCTTTATTTTCTACTGTTGTGTTATTATGTTTGATACACAATGGGAAGTCTCTGTCTTTATGATTTTTCATTACGTTATTGATGATCCTCCAAGTACCCTTTATATCATGTCTTTATTTTTGCAATAGCTGGTCATAGTAATCCTATTTTTGCTTTCTTAGTACTAATGTTAGTCTATATATATATATATATATATATATATATGTTTTTTTATACTGTTCCTCTTTTTCCTTGGTTGGACACTTAATAAAATCCATATATAGCTTGTTCTTCTTTTTACATGACTTTTCTAAACTCTTTGTCATCCAAGGTGACAACCTATTTTATTGTTTGTTTACATTTTTTCAAAGGACAATGATTATCATAAATTTGTGTAAATATTTACAAGAATGCATTATATGAATCATTAACATCTTTAACATGAACATTTTGCCAGTTATAATTTAATAATTCTATTTTCATAGCTCCAGGTAATTTTAATCTAACTAAATTTAAATTTTGTTTTCCCATTCTTAAATGTTACTAAAAGTCCACTTTTTGTTTTCACATTAGATTTGTTTATGAAAATATTATCAATCAATGAGGCACTATCTTTATTTATCGTTATTTGAGTTGGTTTTAATATTAATGGATAGAAACCTAAACTAAACATAGTATTAACAAATTCTGATATTTTAGTATGCTCATTAGATTTGAATAAATAAATGTTGAAATCTCCACAAACAAAGGTAAACTTTTCATTATGCTTCTCGAGCATCTCTGATATTGTCTTACTAAACTTATGTATACAGGAAGCTGGGGACCGATAAACACAACTTATTAACATATTTTTAGATCTATTGCCCTCAATTTCAACAGATAACCATTCCATCAAATTATCAATAGAAAATGTCATGTTAACAATAACTTTACATTTTAAACCAGACCTTACAAACAATGCAACACCACCTCCCCTTTTATTGTACCTATTCTGGGCAAACATTTGATATCCATCTAAACCATCCAACAGTTCTTTTTCTTCACTGATCCAAGTTTCGGAAATCGCTACCACACTAAATTTCTCCTTGAAGGTTTGCAAGTAACTTTTAATAAAAAAAAAATTACTTTGCATGCTCCTGCTGTTGAAGTGAATCAGTGAAAAAACCCTTTAGCCTGCTCCGGTGGACCATTAAGTTTTATCATTATTTTACAGTTCCTAGTCCGTGTAGCCTGTATTGTTTTCTCCTTCTTCAGAATCCTTGCTTGATGAGCAATCTCTGCATTCTTCTTGGTTAGATGTGCGTTCACAAACATATCTGTGCCCTTTAGTTTTTTTTGCAACTTTTAACAGCTCAATTTTATGTTTTCTACTCACAAATCAGATGATGATATTTGGTCTATTTTTCTGTTTTTGTAAGCTTGCATTCTTTTTTTGTGGGATTGTGTGACAAGCAGCTATAGTTTTGCTGTCCAATTAAATGTCTTTACTGCTGAAAAACTCAATAACTTGCTGCTCAAGTGAGAGTAGTTCACCTGGTGGTGCGTCCTCCCCTTCATTGTCTCCTGCTGTTATCCGTGCATAAGTGCGATGAGTAGTCTCAAGTCCAGATATCACCACATCAACCATTCTTGTGTACTGTTCCAGGTCCTCCACTCTTTTTTCCAGCGCTTCTTCTCATCCTTTTCTTTAATGATCGCTTTCAGTTGTTGCATATCTCCAATCAGACGCATTAGGCTTATCTGTTGCTGATTGTTAGTTGCTGAGACTTCAGGTAATTCAGTAGGCCTTTTGCTGGTTACCCAAGCACATGTTGTAAAAAAGTGCTTAGAAGGTCAAAAACCGCAGAAATAATACTGCAAGTTCAAGCATTACTTAAACATCTATGTGCAGATCATGAACAAACACTTGGATGTCAAGTTGTCTTTGAGATATTCGATAGATTGCAGAGCTGAACTGCACAGCCCTCCTAACCAGCAGCCATCTTGCCCCCATATATATAATATATAATATATATCACCTAATGTGTTTAAACAACTCCTGGCTCTTTTATCACATCATCCTCTCATGTAAGTGTTTTGATATTAGCTTCAGTAACGTTAGCTTCAGTCATTGACAGAGAAAGTTACCTCTCCCACGCTACCTCTGCTTATGGCTCCAGGTGAGTCTTCAGTGCGGTTTCTCATTCATTTCCCCATGACCACTTGGTGAAAACACTGGTCAATGTAAACTTCAAGGTCCTCCAAACACTCATCCTCGAGGTCCTCCAGTGTGGTTTGACTACTATTATTTGTTAATTGGCGGATTATTTATTTTAATGAAATGTTTGTTTAGCTGTGCACTGCCGTGTTTGAATTGCACCAAGTCTCACAAGATTACACAAACGCTTGCCGTGCCATCGCTTTATCACATCAAACAGAACATTGTACAAATATTTCATACGTATACTTTGTAATTACTCATTTTAATGTTGGAAACTTTATGATTTGGACTAGCATTTAAAATAAAGTTTTATTGAACACATGAAATTGTTTTTTTCAGTTTATACAAAGTAGTTGCTGGTTTTCACGGCTCCAATTTAAAATGACACATTATTGATTAAAGAAAAGGCTAAACATACCAAACTTAAAGAGCAGAAACTAAGTGAAATAATTTGTAATAGGAAAAGGTCGACAACTATGGAAGTTTTAATTGGACTTTAATATTTGTAACCCCTACAAATGTGTACAATGATGCGCAAATATTTCACTATCTGCAAATGTGTATTTTTACATTTGTGATGTATAAAATCATATCCACAAAAACACATGGTGATGTGTACTCACAAAACTGTATTTACACATTTGCAGATTACTTCCTGTCAATTTGTGGGTCATGTTACATGTGTAACTTTCTTTTTACACATTTGTGTAATTATGTCCAATGTGTACTGCAGAGATCTGTAAATATATACACAAATAAATTGTACAGATTAAATTGTGTGTATTTGCAAATAACACTGTATTTTTGTGGATATGATTTTACACAACACAAATGTTTTAGGTGGTGACATATTTGTCTATATGTTACAAAAATATCTTTGGTTAATGAGACAGCAGGGGGAGCTGGTGCAGCTGAACAGGTTAAATTCTGAGACTTTCCCCTTTAAGAAATAAACATAATGAATATAACCGTAATCTTTATCTCTAACTGCTTTGTTCTACGGTCACACAGACCTTCATTGGGGATATCTTCAGTTCATCCCCAGTTGTAATGTATGGAAACAGCCTCTCAGTGAAAGTGTGTGTGAAGGTGTGTATGTGTGTGTTAGTATCAGGATCACAGAACGACAGCTTTCCTCTGTTCCAGTCCAGATTCACTCTGATCCTCTGGGGCTTCGTCTGGACTCTTACAGAAGTGACTGGAGCTGGTGGTGACCGTGCTGAGTATTTACCTTTATTGAACCATATTCCCCATAATCCAGACTGTATGAGTCCCTTCCTCTGGACAGACTCTGCTAACACACCCATTTCCCAGTCTGTACTGTTTCCAACATCAACATCCCAGCTGTGAGTCCCTGACTTAAAGCCCTCAGAACCCAGAACAGACCAGTATTTCTCAAACCTCTCGGGATTGTCAGGAAGCTGCTGTCTCTCTCCTCGTCTCACGCTGGTCAGATCTTCAGACAAGATGAGTATTGGATGAGCAGTGTTTGGATCCAGAATCACAGGAGTGTAAGAGACCTCGTCATTGTTCCAGATGTTGAAGGTCAGGTTGCCCAGGTGTTTGGCCTGGTCTATCAGAGCTCCTGAGGGCAGCTGTGGATCATCCAGCAGGGGGCGCTGCTGGACTCTTTCCACTGCAGCTTTGTAGCTGAGCAGGAATGAGACGTCTTCAGCTCTCAGCTCCTCCTCTGTGGCTCTGACTGTGTCTGAAAGAGCTGCTATCTCTCTGCTCAGAGCCTCCATCTTCTCCTTCATCATCTGACTCTTCTGCTCCTCTTCCTCCCTCAGTGCAGCCATCCTGGCCTCCTCTTCCTCATCTAGAAACTGGTGAAGCTTCTTAAACTGCTCCTTAATCTGCCTCTCTGTGTGTCGAGCCTGGACCTTAATGTGTTCTGCTGTTTGATCAAACTTCACTTTAACTTGTTCACAAACCTTTAACTTCTCCTTTAAGGACTCCAGAGTTTCCTGAAGTTCCTTCTTGTGTTGTCGTGCAGCTTCATCGATGGGTCTGAATCTGTGGTTGCTGTGTTTTTCTGAATCTCTGCAGACGACACACACTGGCTGCTGATGGTCTAGACAGAAGAGTTTGAGTTTCTCAGAGTGCAGACTGCAGAGAGCCTCTGAAGCTCTCTGATCTCTCTCCAAAAAGAAGGCCTCACACAGGTTCTTCAACACCAGGTTACAAGGTGGGTCTTCCCTTGAAGATCTTTTCTTACAAACTGGACACTCACGTGCTTGTTTCTGTCTCCACCAGTTCATCAGACAGTCTTTACAGAAGCTGTGGCTACATGACAAAAGAACAGGATCTCTAAAGACGTCCTGACAGACTGGACAACAGAGTTCCTCCACTGACCTGGAAGCCATTTTGTCTCTGAGTGAAGCTGAAAACACAGAAAGGACAATCAGTCCTAGCTCCCCTCCCTTTCACCTTGAATCGTGTTTTTAGTCAAACTCACCTTCAGTGTGTGGAGCGTCAGCAGGTTGAAGCAGCAGTGTTGTAGTTTTCTTATTTTTTCTCCTGTAGCTCAGAAGAAGTCTTTAGCTTGGTCTGAAGGTGAGTCTGATCATCTCTTCTTCAGTCCGCGTGTCTCTCTTGAAGCTAAGTGAAGTGAAGAAGGGGAACAAACTGTTTCCTGGTTTATCTCTGGGTAGGCAGGTGAGGGGTGGAGCTTTTTCAGACCTCCTCTGTTGAATGTTGTCACTTCACATGGGTGTGTCCATTCCAAAGTACTGATTTACTGCTGACAATGTAGACGGATGGTGTTCACTGCTCTTAAAGTACTTAAGAACCCCTTTTTCGTTCCCTTCTCCTTTGACTCAGTTTTCACATCCCTCCCCAAACCCCCTCCTACATCCAAAAGCCACGGACCCCATTCCTCCTTTCATCCATCACCCCTCGAACATTTCCCCATCCCTGCATCATTTCGGCTCACCTCCATACCATGCAATAAACTATTCTAAATCTACATCTTCCCAGACTTGGTCTTTGTCAGTCAAAATCACATTAAACTTCGCCCAGCGTTCATGAGTCTCTTTTATACAATTATCAAAGTAAAAGGCCAATTGTTTAATTTAAACCGTTCTTTTATGTATGCTTATTTTATTTGTCTTTTATAGACACCTTGGTGTGTTACTGGAGAAACAGAAACACGCTGCAACAGTAATCCCACATTCTGGGATTATGTTGTCGATGTCTAAATAACAAACTCTTTTAAATAAGAATATGGGTAGCTTTTTATCAAAGTTTGAGATGAATAGCACAAACAACCACTGAATGAATGTTCAATAAAAAAGTGTTACAACAGACGAGTCTAGCGATGTTACAGGTTCAGCGGTAATGGTGAAAATTTGGAGGATCTAAACCTCCTTTAAACTCCGGGAGCTGGAGAACTAATCTCTCGTTCATAACGCATTCAACTGCTCATCAACATACAGATCAGGAGAATTTTGGAAGGGTGACCATTTCTATCAGGGCCCACCTGGATGTCTCCATTTTACATTAATTTACAGAATATGCATGTTTAAACATTAAGACATTTCATTTTGCCAATTGGACAAAAAGCTCATCATGAATACAAATGTCTAGAAAAAATATAATTTACACTTCTGACAAAGAATGTCCAGATTCTTTGTCATTTTGTATTCTCTGACTAGATGATGCTTTTAAAGCAGGTATCTTTAAACCTTTTTTATTTTATCAAAGTGTCACAGTAGATTTATTTGGAGGTTTTTTGTACTTTCTGGTATCAAAGCTGCAACACCCTCCAAATTATAATGTTGAAACAGTAAGACATCTTTAAAATTACTGGTTGATGCAACATCCTTTAAAGTCTGTTCTTCATTTGTTCAAACGTCTTCTCTTTGTTGGTGCGTCTGATGACTGTCCTCTGTTCCCTTTTGTTGTCTTCTCTTCTTCTGTGGTGCTGCTGGCTCAGTGTTCTTCTTCTGTGGTCCTGTTAGTGTTTAATTCACATTAACAGAACACAATTGAAATGTAAAGTAAATAATGAAAATTCAAACATTAAAAGCATTAATGGTGGGTTTAATTATTCTTCTGTCTGTGAGTATCACAAGCTGCTGTGAGTTTAGTTTCTGATGAATGTTTAAGGGAACTTATTACTGCACTGTAACTGTATTTTATTTTAATTTTATGTAGTAATTTTTTACCAAAGTTGTACATCTGATACAGATTAAGATTATACATAAACATACGTTTATGAAACAAGATTAAACCACTGGTTTCCAGCATTACAGCCTTACAAAGTGTTTGGTTGGCCTTCACAGATGTTCCACTACAAATACAATTCCCCACTAAACTTTTCCGATGATTTCATATATTAAAACTAGCTCCACTTTGAGCAGCTACAACAGTAAAATGCTGCTTTAAAATTGATGCATCAGCATTAACAATCTGTAATATAATAATAATAATTCATATTTTTCTTTTACTTGTGATATTTTGATATAATAATACTTCTGTATTTTTACTTGTAACTACAGTATTCTTAAATTGTTGCATGGTACTTTTACTTAATTAAAACATCTGAGTACTTCTTTCACCACTGTGCATCACAGTGTATTGATACTGTGATCGATCAAACTGAATTAAATGGAATCTAATAGAAGTGTGATCATGTATGATGCATTCATTCTTTTCATTTAATTATTCCACTCATGCAAAATGTGAAATGCAAAAAGGTGAAAGCCAAATATAAACACAGTATATGTGAGTGATACCTTTCTTCTGAGTTTTTCCTTTGGTGGATGTTGTCCTTGCGGGAACAGCTGTCTTCCTTTGTCTTGGTGCTTTCTGTTTCTTGTTGGTCTTCAGCTCCACCTCCACAGGGTAGTGGTCACTCACACCGAGGGTCTTGTAAAGCAATTAAAGAAATATTCTCAATACCCTGGCCCTGGTGTTAAACTGTAGTGATCAACACAAACATGAGTCACCCTTACTTCCTCATCAGTCAGGTTGAACGCTTTCTGGAAGTTGAAAGACTTGGCAGAGCCGGGGACGACGCCGTCCAGCATGGTCTGTCCATACACCACGATCCTGTTGATGCATCACAGTCTTTAACAACAATTTATCAATTACACAAGATAAAAATATGCAATGAGATGTGGCTTACCTGTCGTAGGTGTTGTCATTAAGGTTACTAGACGTTGTGTCGACATCATCAGCTATCAGCCAATGGTAAGGGGCGGAGCAGATGCGGATCGTATCCTTCTTCTTCTTGGAGAGATACCGTCCATCTGCATTAAAGTCCCCTAAAATCATTATGTTCTGCGAAAGAAATAATCTGTATAATAATGTCATGATAGAAACAAATCTTTTCGGGAATTTATTACTTCAATTATTTTATCATAAGTTGTTCTATAGATGCTGATGCTCATTCCTAAAGTTGGCATCCATTAAACACTAACTTAATCGCCCCTGAAAAACTTGTTTTGTTGACCTCCAGTGGTTTGGTGTTAAGTTAAGTTTAAAGTTAAGTCTTTAAATAACAGTACCAGGACTTTTGTACAGTGATTGCCTGTGTGTGTGTGTGTGTGTGTGTGTGTGTGTGTACAGGTGAGGGTCAGAATAACTCATGGTCCTGCAGAGCTGGACAGAAAATAATGTATTATCAGCAAAATGCAATTAAAAGTATCAAATGTACTCATTATTCAGTGTTATTTAATATAGTATATTATATTATTATTTTTTTCACTAACAATTCATAAATGCATTTTAATGTTGTAAATCATCAATTTATAGCCAATTTAAGAAACTTTCTAGACCACTGGCTAGATTAGTAGTTTAGTACTGCATCATATTATTTAAGGATATCACATTTTTTGTGTCAATTGTGTCAAGTAAAATATTTCCCCTTGAAATAATAAAAGTATGTCAAAATTGCAGTCGTACAGTTACTTGAGTAAATGAACATTGAGTTGCATTCGACAGCTGTAGAAACGTGGCTGTGATGAGCAACTTGAGTGTGAGAAAGAGACTGATAGTGTTGCCATGGAAGTCACAGCCTTTCTGATCCCACCCTGCATCCAAGTACGTCACAACAAAATTGCATCCCTGATACACTGAGCTGCTACACAGAAATAGAGCCCAAAATGTGACTCTGAGTTCAGTGTTTTGTAAGAATTTAGGTAAGCAAATCTGTTGTTATAGCAGCAGTGAAAAACATTCTGTTGTAAATTTAACCTGCTTTGAATTTCATTTGAATACCATGAAAAAGGTGTAATCGGAGTCAGGCAGTAAATTCTGAGTCACGAACGCAACAAACTCGTTCCACCCTCACATGTTTGGTTTGTACAGAGTCAAACTATCAAACCTACATCAGTTCCCCACTTCTTCCTGACAGCATCGACCACGTCATGCAGCTCGTCCAGCTCCTTCAACGAGTCCTCTGGCTTGGTGTGTACGGGGATCAGTACCAGGTCTTTCACAACTGGAATAGACAGACACAGTATACAAACAAACGAATGCTTTCAGACAAAAAGATATAATATTTACAGAGATTGTGTGGAGCACCGACCTGTAGTTGGACAGCTGAAGCGCAGAACGAAGGGCTCTCTGGCAAAGGCGTCCACATCTCCAACTTGATTATCTTCATACTGGTAACAATCTGTCAGCTTCACTTCATCCTTTCTGAGACACACACATATGTAACAAGACAGTGATATATTTGTATACGTGTCATGAACTTGCTTTGACAAAGACCATCTGTAATAAAAGCTTAGAGTGCCGTCAACCTCTCTTCAATACATGCTATATCATAACCAGCACCAGAGAACTACATGTGCTGCAAACATATGGCTACACTTCATAATGGCTTTTATTTTCGAGTGAGCTACTGCTTTAGAGGGTAGACAGTGAAGCTGGCTCTCGTACCTGTAGAAACAAACAAACTTCTCCTTGTAGGTGTCTCGTCCCAGCTGGCTGCTGGAGGTCATGGAGTAGGGACGGGTTTGGTTGGAGCTGAGGGGAAACAGAAACAACACCAAAGAAGAGTTCTATAATGTTACATGACGTTTGATTGTGTGTCAGATGTGTAATTACATTTTACTAAGTTTGTGGTTTTAAATACCACAACGACATGGTGGTGGTGACATTTTTTTGCACCAATTTACGGGGGAAATGTCATTTTTATATGAAGGGAAACTATATTCAAATTGTATTGCAGGTTTTCTTATTGTGCAAATACACCTTTCTCAAAGCATTTTAATTTGTTAATTAATATTTCTTGGTGCAAGTTATTTTTCAGAACATTTTTAACAAATGCTTTCAAGTAATGGGGGAAAAAAATCAGCCACTTCAAAATGTGGAGGGGACATTTCCCAGCGCCACCAGTGTAAATGACATCTATCATCATAGTTAATATTTTCTAATTAGCACTAAACACAAAGTACAGCTGAAGAAGAGGGGGATGTCATTGGTTTTGTAGGTATTTATTTAGTCATAAACTTAAGTAAAACTGTTTGACCTGATGATGATTTTAATGAGTTCATGTGTTGAAGTTCCAACTCCCAGACAAACTGAAAGCTATATCATCAGTATTTCCTCTGTTAGATCAAAATGTTTCTGTTAACATTACAGCTACTCAGCCTCTTTATACTTGCTGGCCTGAAATTAAGGCTCTGCCAGACATCATTTAGTTTTTTTTATTCAGGCGTGCTCCTTGTCTGTCATCATGTTTCTTTTACTAACAAATCAACCGCACTTTTTTTCAATTATTTGGGGCTTCATTATAATATTCTAAGTTGTTAAATTGTGGAAAACAGAAATGTTTAACATGTAAGAAAAAAAGAGCTCATGTTTCACAGAGAACTCACCTGTTGAGGTCTTGAAGTAACTTCTCCATGGCCTTACCGCTCTTATCCACCACCTCCAGAATCACCACCACACTGTACTGAGACATGATCTAGAAGCAACACAACATGTTGTTTTAATGCTACGCATTGCACATAGGCCTACTGGGTGAATATGTTGTCATTATCATTAGTGTCCTATCAATAAAGTAATAATCAAGGCGTTACCTTGGTGAGGGTTTTGACGACAGCCTGGTCTGCGGTTTTCTTCATTCCCAGGTTCTTTGCATTGAAAGCAGCTATCTTCATTTTTCACTTCAGGTGATTTGTGATGTTTTACAAGATGAATAAAAGGAAAATGCTGTACAAATTGAAAAAAATATATAGATAGAGGGAGAAAATGGGGAACAGATGCAAAATAAAAAAGAAATTGAGGCATGTGAAACTAAAAAATCAACACTGATAAAAAAACACTGCAGCTGGTTTTGTTGGAAGTGAAAATGTCGGCGTGACACTTTAACAGTAAATCTAATCTAGGTCAGACCTGTGATAATGGCCTCAGCATACAGCAGAGGTGACTTTATTTATAAAGATAAGAGTTGAAGTGAAAAGGGAATCATGCAGAAAACATTTTTGAATATTTGTTTTACAATCAACCTTAATCAAGTTGAGAGGAAGTATTATGCATAATGAGACACTACCTCCACATGCAGGTAGGAACATCATCAGACTTTAAAAGATTTCACTTTAACTTCTGTAAGATCACGATTTATTTAACACGTGTCTTCAAGCAGTTTTTTGTTTTTGATATAGGTATGAAGGGCTGAATGCTTTTTTGAAACCTTAATAATGCTTGGTGGAGGAAGAAGTCCTTAAAAAATACCACAATTTGAAAATACTGCATTACAATAAATACAAGTAGGATTTTAACATCACAGCTAGTCGAGCTGGTGCAAATTTAAACAACTTTATGGGCATTTTCATCTCATATTTTACAAGATAATGGCATGTTTGGTGTTAGCTTCTTAAACCTGTAAAGTAACTAGTAACAACAGCTGTTAAATAAATGTGGTTCAGAGGGAAAAGTACATTTTTCCCTCTGAAATTTAGTACAGTAAAAGAACAAAGTACTTCATACCTAAGTTCCCTTAAAACTGTACATTGTGATGATTAAAAAGAAATACAACAACAAAGAGCAATTCAGTTTCATTTTGCGGTCTTTAAAATGAAACTGAACTGAAAGCAGTTTTTTTTCTGTAAGTACTCGGATTTCCATTCAGTCGAACGCGGACAAAGTTACTAGAGGTTTTATCAAGTGTAAAATACCAAGTAAAAACAAAGATTCAAAAGTACTTTTCAGTCCAGAAAAGTGTAGAAAGTAAAACAAACTCACCAGTCTGTTTGAAGTGGCAGCAGTTCCTATCAGCAGACAGAGTGATACTGAACTCTGCTGACAACAGGGCAACTGAAGAAGCCCTGAGAAACAGGAAGTGTCTCTGTTGGCCACAAAACTGGTATACACACACATCAACACACACACACACACACATGCACAAACACACACACAGCATGCTGCAATCTATAACACACCAAACAGTCGCTTTACGTTATCAAGACATGTAAGTGTTTCCTGCCTGTAAGAGCTGCTGGGCCTTTACCTTAAACACCACAGCACTCTGCTGTCTGCAAACTCTGTAGAAAACAGATTATTTGGCAGTTTATTTGACTATGGCAATGGTTGCCATGCAGGTGCTGCTCTTTCTAACTCAGTGGTGTGTCCAGACTTGTTTGACACACACATCTGAATAGCATCAACCTAGCATTGCCATTTCTTTGTCTACTTTATTTACATTATTAACATTAAATAACATTGCAGCAGCCTATCTTACAGTTTATTACATTCATGTGTTTAAAATTTTAATTCAAAAGATAAATAGATCTAAACAACCGTACATATGTAGACCATATATATATGTTTATTATTCAGTCCTCAAAAATAAATTATGCCTCCAAAAGCAGGTTACATACAAAAGAAAACAATGCAAATGCAGTCACAGTATGAAGCACCAACTTCATGGATTAAAAGAACAAATTAAAATAAGTAAACATGTGTGGACAAAATATTGTATTGAAGTGCAAAACGTCAAATACAATAAAAATCTCTTCAACACGATAAGCCTACTATTATTAGTTACCATCCTGAACATTTAGAACAATTCAACAACAAAGTATTTTGGGAAAATAAAAACGAGGCTCAATTTGCAGCACACATTGTTAACGTTAACTCACTGTGTGTGTATCCAAACGGGAACACTAAAGATATCCCGTTGGTCTCTGAGGCCTAATGGCAAACAGCATGATATGAAGTGTTATTAGTTTAATTCGGCGAACTTAATTTTCACCATTGTAAACAAAAACGTGGCTCACCTTCCGCAGTCTCTCTGTATCCAAGGCAACAGTAGCCTATACTTCCTGCTTCTTGTACGAGTTTATCTGTTCACGCAAGTGAAGATTTTTAACGCGACATTTTACAAAATATTTTATTGAGGGGGAAAAAAACATTGACGTTCAAGCTCATAGGCTATATTCATTAGGCCTGCCTTAAAATCGGTTTGGTCTATAGGCTTATTATTTGATTCAGTCAAGTAACTTCCTGGTTACACACATCGGACAGATTAAAAATTAAATGCGGTCAGTGTTTCTTATTTATGGCTTGAAAATCGGATCAGGTCTATTAGATTTTTGTGCTAAAAAAAACTAGGCCTATATGGCCTACGGTCACCGGAAAAGTAGGTTTTGGATTAAAAAGCAGGGGCTTTAGGAGTAGCATCCACCAGGCCAGGTGTACCGGACCAGGCGGGTGCTGATCGCCCAGGAGGAGAGGACGATACCTGTCAAGGACTCAGGCTGGCCAAGCAACGGGTAATCAGATAACCTCATGAAGTTGGTCGCAGTGAAGCCTCTGGTGTAGGCCTACCGCGACTTTTTCCAGCGCTTCTCCCAGGTTGTCTGTATTTTCTTCCCTTTCCATCTCAGGTTCCTTGGGTTCCTAAATAAACTGCATTACCCAGGGGGCACCACGTTACGCTCACCTGTTCCCCTTCTCGCCAGCTTGCTTTTCTCCCTGTCGGCAGCGTGTCTAAGCAACATTAACCTCACAAAGCCTGGCTCCAAAACGGCGCAAAGAGCAAACCAATAGAGTCAGATGATAACACAACAAAGCTTAAGGTAAAATCCATCCCTACCAGCTGCTAGCGTTTGTGACCCTAAAAGTAGAGAGCATCCAAAGAGAAAATAGCCTACTACAAGGACGGAAGGTCTGCCTCATCGGGTCCTTTTGCTAAAACATGTTCAACTTTTCACGAAGTCGATGCAGTCTTCAATATCACCTTTGTGGAAACCGACCAATAGCTGCCTGGATGGGGCGGGAACACAACATTATCATGACTATCTTGTTGCTGCTGTTTACATTCTCCCAGGCAAAATTTAAATTACTGCAGAATAATTTCCTGCGTGAGCACGTGTATGAATATAGCTTATGGCTATTTTGTATTTTATTCTGTATGTTCCCATATTTTAATGTAGCCTAGCCTATATTTGATTATCTGTTATGTTAGATTTCTGTAGCATGAAGGGATTCATTTCGTTGTACAACCTTATAACATGATAAATGAATTACCTTGATCCTTAATCAAAACTAAAATGTATTCCTTCATGAAGAAATATGCATGTTTGCTTTCTTTCAGAGAGAAGATCATTATAAATTTCACGTGTACACAGCTGTATCTGGACGTTGTCAGTTTTGCATAAAGACTGGAGGCAGGGGGAAACAGCTAGTACCGATACAGCCAAAGTTTGATAATACACCATACACCTCAAAAACATGATGTATCATGTTTGTTTAATCTATAAATGAACAGAAATGTAAAATCTATAAGTGGTTTTATGAGGAGAAACTATGAGCTGCTTTTCAAAAAGTTGTTGTCACTCTGCAGTTTCGACATTTTACTCGAAGTCACTGCTAAACTGTGGAAACAATTACTTCAATATGTGGTTAAAAACTGTACTACAATATGTAAGATCGTATTGTTGCTGATCCCTATTAAGTGTAGGTCATATCCCTGCATCTGTGTTTGATTTTATTAAACAAGCCACATGTCCTAAACTTACAATGGACAGTTTATACCACAAGAGGTAAAAGATATTTGTGTAATTTGAGTAAACCAAGCCTTTAAAAACAGCCATGTTCTCTTTTGAACAACTAAACACAGCAGAGAACTTTTCAATGAAACAGAAACAGTCTTTATATAAAAACAAAGAAAGCACAAAAAAACCTTTCATGATTAGTTTATTTCAGATAATACAAATCCAAAGCCATAAGCAATATGAGGATGATTATAAGTAAGTAGTGATATAATGCTGTATGTGTTTAGGCTAATGTGCTCTGCCATGCATCTGCGTATGTGTCATCATCTTGAGGTTATCGTTGCAGCTGTAGGGACATCCTTCCTTCTCTGACTGTTAGTGGTTAATTTACAAAAAGACAAAAACAAACAGAAAAAACTGTTGAGTCAAGTTTTTTTTTTTTTTTTAGAGAAGCTCAGTCAACATCTGAGACCAGCAGCCATAATTAAAGCTCCTGACTTTGATGACCCCTTGTGGCAGAATTAAAAAACGACAGCATTCACAGGCTGAAACAGACAAACAAGCAGCTTCTTGTATTTGTTTCCCCAAACTTGCGGTTTGGATTATAATTCACAGGCAGTGGTAAAATGTTACTAAGTGCATTTATTCAAGAAAGTACCTACAAATATGAGGTTCTTTCACATTTCATGCCACACAGTATTTCAGTACTACTACCTGTAGTAGCCTAAATATATTTACATACATTTTTGCTGTTAAAACCTGCATGTTTTTGCTTAAACTTGCAATAACTGAATTATGTGTTGACCTCCAGTATTTACAGAGAAACATGATCTCTCTCTCTCTCTTGTAGCTCTGTTTTTAGTCTCCAGCTTATGAGGGAAATACCTAAATGATCCAGCTAATCGCTAATTGAGTCTGTCGGCTGTTTGCTGCTGAGCAGGTCGTGTACTGTGGCTTTTTCAATGCAGAACTTTTACTTGTAATTGAGTACTTTTATAGTGCGGTATTGCTATCTGAATACTTCGTCTACTGCTGATCATAGGTAATATTTTTGTAATGTTGGAAGTGCTGCATTTATGTAGGATCCAGGTGTTGTAGGGAGGTGATCAGGTTGGATGGTCGCCGTACAAAAACACGTGCCTTTGAGGATCGTATCCTCAGTCCTGCATGTGGTTAGTTTTAGTCAACAAAGGCACTTTAGTTAGGTAAGGTTAGTTAGAGTAAGGCTGTGGTTTCGACTACCTGTTTATACAACAAACACTCCTGCTCATTATAAACTTTATATGAATTAAACTAAGACCATGATTTTTTGATGATAAACTCATTGTAGAGTGTCTAAACAGACAAATGACACAGACACAGACACACACGTGAAGGAATCAATTACTGATACAGTTTCGTTAAAATAAAATACTACCGTTCTTCTTGTTGGGTGTCTTCTGGGCTCATCTGTTTGATGTTAATCCTCTTCTTCTTCATCGTCATCGTCATCATCGTCATCATCGTCATCATCCCCGTCCAGCTCCTTCAGCTCCACCTCCACAGGGTAATGGTCACTGATGTCTTGAGTCTGAGAGAAAACAAGTCAAAAATCTCTTTTCAGACCAGTAAGGTGTAAAAATTACTTTAAATGTTTTTTTATTAAAATTTTGTAACTACTCTGAGTCAAAACCTCAATGCAACGTGTCTTACTTTGGCATCAGGCAGATTATAAGCGTTCTGAAAGTCGAAAGACTTTGCTGAGTTGGGAACAACAGCTTTATACATGTCATCACCAAACACGATTGTTGGCAGAAAATGTAGTCACAATCTGATGGCGGCGCTAGATGAAAAGTCATGGGCTCACTAAAGTCATTAAGATTCATCCTCTTAGGATCAGAAATATTGGTACCAAATTTCATCGCAATCCATCCAATAGTTGAATATTTCAGTCTGGACAAAAGTGGTGGACCAACAGAAGAACCGACATTTCAATCCCTAGAAATATTTTATGATGTGTTTCACTGCTGTAAACACTACATAATAAATTCCACTTACTTCTGTTGTGTTGTAAGTTCAGTAAAAGAAACTATATTTCCTCAGTTGACATGAAGTTTAATGTCTTGTAGTTACAAAACAAGATGTAAAGGTACCTGTCATAGGTGTGGTCAGTATTGTCACTTGTCGTGGTGTCGACATCATCGTTTATCAGCCACTGGTACGGAGGAGAGTAAATGAGCAGCTTTTTCTTCTTCTTCTTGGGGAGGTAACGTCCATCTGCATTAAAATCCCCCAAAATCATAATGTTCTGCAGAAAAACATAAACATAATTATCACCACAAACACCATCAGTAACATAAAAGTATAACAGTCAATTGTATTTAAATCCTCCAGAGTCATAAGTCAACAGTTAATATAGGAAATATTCTGGACATTAAGTAATGTATATTATCCACACAGAAGTACAATAACAAACAACTGATTCATTTTGGATCAGATTATCTACCAGATCTGCAGTAATACTGTTTATAGCCAATAGCCATAGCCTCCCCACATCAAGTCTGACATTTGGGTTTGCTCCTATCCGCATACTACCAAACTAAACTCAACGAAAAAGAAACATGCCCTTTTCAGGACACTATACTTTAAAGATAATTCTGTAAAAATCCAAATTACTACAACAAAACAGTAGGTTAGGTTACAGGTCACCAAGGGTCTCTGCTCACTTGCGTGAATGTGCCTTAGGCATGTTGCAAGGAGGCATAAGGACTGCCGACGTTGCCAGGGCAATAAATTAGTATTTCTGTACCATTTAGATGCCTAAAAAAGCGCTACAGGGAGACAGGCAGGACAGCTGATCCGCCTCGCGGTGAAGACCACATGTAACAACACCTAAACATTCTGAAAATTCTTAGAAATTGCTTCACAATTATTTTCTATGTCAAACAAACAAAAAAAATTATATGTAATCTGATGATTATCACACCCCACAGCTCTGCAGAGCTTGTCAGCTTCTTTTAGCTCATCGTTTTGGTTTTATGGCCCACAACTTTATTGTTTGGTTGCCAGCCTGCTCAGCAGTCTCTTCATAATTCCTTTGTTGAAGAGGGAGAGAAATTGTATTTGTGTACTGTGGGGATTGAACACAAATTCCCCTAATTTAGAGGCCTGTGCACTGCTGATTGAGCTTCTAACAATTAGTTTTAAACTATAATTTGACTATGTTCTAGTCGGCATCTAATGGCTTAAACAAAACTGGGCCGATGCCAATTTTACAGTATTTGCCAACCCCTGTTTTAAGGAATGCAAGTTTAAAATGCCAGTAACAGCAAGTAGATTTGTAGTTAACAAATTTTAAAATTTTTGCTACAATACTTTATATTTATTCTATTCTTTCATTATTAACCCACATCAGTGCGCCATTTTGCCTCACATCTTGACCACATCATCCAGAGCGTCCAGCTCTTTTTCCGCATCCTTTGGTTTGGTGTGGACTGGGATCAGCACAAAGTCCTTTACAACTGGAAGCACAAACACACCCAATAAAGCATGGCTTAGCTAGTGGACACACACACACACACACACACACACACACACACACACACACACACATGCATTTGTACTTCTGTTCTTGTGAGGACCTTTATTGACATGAGGCATAGAGCCATACCCTAATATTTAATGACCAACCCTGATCCTAACCTTAACCTAATTCTAACCTTGACCTTAAAACCAACACCTCCAGACAGTCCTTTGAAGTTGTGTGTCCCTAAGTAAAGACCCAGCAAAATGTCTTCACTCCCCCAACATCTAAAACTGAAATTGGTCCTCACAAAGATAGGCGTTCAAGAACACCCCTACCTGTATTTGGACTCTTGAACCACAGAATGAAAGGCTCTCTGGCGAGCACGTCTTTTTTTCCTTCTTTATACTGGTAGCACTTGATCACCTTCAACTCATCCTTTCTGAGATAGAGACACACACACAGTGGCTAGCGAGATAGTTTCACATATATGGACTAGATTGTAATTTTGTTGCTCATAATCTCAATTACTGTATATTATAGTACATCTAATCAAATCGTTCCCAATAATTAGTAACCATATTCAAAGAGACGTCTATTTGAGACACATTCTGAAATATTTGATTGTATTTCACCTATAGGTGGTGCCACAGCAGCATGATCAAATTACAACTACAACTTTTTTTTATGAAATGTTTTATTACGTCAACAGATTTCGAGGATTGTGCAGATTTGGCAGAGGTGAGTCGTGTCAGACATGTGAAAATTAATGACACTGCGATGAACAGATACTGATTTAGTTTTATTTTTTCAGTGGGGGTGATTTATTCACTTCTTACCTGTAGAAGAAGACAAACTTCTCCTTGTAGGATCTTCGTCCCAGAGATCTACTGCACTTCATTTTGAATGGTTGATGTCTGTTCTTTCTGTCCAAAAACACAAACAAATGGAACTGCGACACACAGCTTTTCTTGATAAATGTATGTTAAAGTGTGAATACTCTTTGAAGCATTTAAGTAGTCTCACTTGCATTAGAAAAATAGACCTTTATGACAGCAGCTATTTTGACTTACTCAGTAGCAGCCGGTTTCACAAAGATACACCTTTACTGTAGTTTAGATCTAATCAACAGTCAGACTTCAGATAGATGTGTTAATGCATCTGTTGCACAAAGCTGTCTTCTTCAAAATCTTAAGCAGGACTAAATTTCTATAAGTGATGTCATCTCATTATGTTGGTAGCATCTGCTGCTCAGCTGTTTATCTCCAAAAACGCCCCTGGGAAGCACTGTATCTGTCCATGTGGAGAACTCACCTATCGTTGTTAAGTTCTGTGAGGAACTCGTACATGACCTTGCCACCCTGACCCATCACCTCCAGCAACACCACCACGCTGTACCGAGACACAATCTGCAACAAACAAAGCCAACACACCTCTAGCTCATATAATGAAACAAAGTATGAAAAAAACACCAGCGTTACATATTAGTTTAGAACAGACTTAGAATTGAAAGTGGAAGATGTATAGAGATGAATACAATAGAACAATAAATAAACATGTTTGAAAGAGCAACAAGAACACAATAGAACTTTTTCACAGCAGTAATTTGACTCGTCACAGGAGAAGGAAAAGCCCGGGTGTTACAACATTAATGATGAACTCTGTTCTTTTGACCAGTAAGCCGTGACTGTGAGCCAGTGAGCCAGCATGAACAACACCAGGACCCTGAAACGTGAGCAGCTAAATGGAATTCAGACATCATTTTTTCATTATTTTTAGATTTTCATGCCAAAATGTCTTCAGTGAAAAAGGTTAATAGAAAATGAATACTAATATTTAAGAGACAGAGCCAAATACAGTAATAATAAAATGTGTTTGTAGGAGTAGCATTTTTTTTAAAGATGTCTGTGAAGGTTCTCAGTCATCCAGGTCATAGTTATCCAAAGAAGGTTGAGGTCAAGGGCAACTGGACTTGGTAGAAGATACTAGAAGACATTTTTTCTTCAGTTCTGACTCTTTTAACAACAATACATACTTTTTACAGAAACTGTGCAGGTGTCCCACCAAATCTGAGCTGATGTCACACAGTGTGGTAGTCATATGACAAAACATAGCTCCTTTTTCATTGTATTTTCACACAGTGTGAGCATCACAAAAATATGAAATATAATAAATCAATATACTTAACATCAGGGATTTTATCGCACCCTGATCCAGCACTGTAAGTTACCTTGATAAGATTTGTCCGCACAACATGATTATTGAGTTTGTCCAGTCCCAGTTTCTGGACATTGAAGGCTGCGATCTTCATTTTTCCTAAAAAAAAAACAAAACAATATCCACATAATTTCAGAGATTTAAACAAGACAAGGAGTCTACAGCCATGCTAGCAGCTGTGGGGCCGTACTTATATATTTGTATTTAAGATAAATGCAAACATGAGCATACTAACTGGCTCAGAGTGAGAACAATAGCATGCTGATGCAGGTATGTTTACCATGTCTAACATCTTAGTTTAGTGTGTAAAAATACTAACATTTGCTAATTAGCATTAAACATACAGCTGAACCCACGACCCTGTACGCAGGATAAGCGGTTGACGATGGATGGATATACAGCTGAGGCTGATGGTAATGTCATTTGTTTTGCAGGAATTTGGTCTTAAACCAAAGAAATGAATGTGTTTACCAAATCTTCACTTCAATACCAAAATATATTAACCTCCTGGTGGCGCTAGAGTAAAAGTGAGGAGCTCCGTGGACCACAAATATCTGTACCAAATTTAATTTTAATCAATTAAATAGTCAAATATTTCCGTCTGGACCAAAGTGGTGGACCGACCATCAGGCCAATAAGATAAGATATAGAAGAAAAAAGAAATGGGCCGCAGATGAAAAAGGAAAAATAGGGAAGCCACATCAGTAGTTGACTTTATCCAGCTGTTCAAAGATACAACAAGAATCACATGAAAGTCTTCTATAATATCAGGAAATATTTGGTGGAAAGGAAAAGTACTTCATAGTGAGGAAATAAATTCCTTCTAGTAAACTGACTCATTTCCTGAATAAAAGTCTTGAGGAAAATATTTCCTACTTGTTAGGTTGATTTCGTTTTGTCTTTATCTATTTATATATTAATGTTAACCTTTGCACAACATTTCCCTTAATACACAGAGTAGATGTATAAACATCATACTGTTAATACACATAACATCATTCTCACAGATCTCACACATCTCCCCCAAATCTTCCACCTTCACCCAAGAAGAAATCATTATAATAAACATAATATTATAACAATGTCTTTACATTAGCTACCATATTATATCTCTGAATTACTCTGCTCTTATCAATCTGTACACTGTCTGTGGTTGAAAGGCAGGGAACTGGAAAACAGTGTTAGGGCACTAAAGTACTTATTATTGTTATTTTATACATGTGTTGTCTTATACATACCTACACAGACATACATGTGTGCACATACACTTACACAATACACAGAAATACCATGAAAATAAATCTTTTGCAATTCACATATCCATGCGCAGACCAAGAAAAAAAAACATATGTAGATGTACAAATCTGGAGTATCTGCTAACATGCTCAAACAACCCCACAAAAAAACCTAATGTGTTCATCTTTTTAACATCCCAGTAAATGCACATAAGAAGTCCTGAAGAAAAAAGGAGTGGATTGTGATACTTTCATCATTACAACCTACAAAAAAATTTTTTAATGTCAGTCCAGCAGGTTTCCCGCCAATACATCACTCCATGGAAATCATGCAATAACAGGAAAAGTCAGAGAAATGAAATATCTGCTAGATTAAAACGTATTTTTAGCACTGAAAGCTAGAAGAAAACTAGTACAAACACAAAAATACTCACCAATCTGGTTGAGGTGAGCAAAATCAAATGTTTAAACAGCAGGGAACAGCAGTGTCCACAGACAGATGTGACTAAAACTTCCTGCCAAGAGTCTTATTTAACTGAGAGAGACCGGAAGTGTCTCTGCCAGCCAAGAAGTTGGCGCGCAAACACACAGAGTCGTGTCATAATCAATGTCTGACAGTGAATCCATGCAATATCAACAAAAAAATGTGGTGAGACAAATAATTATTATTCTTTCCTGCCAGTTCTGTAAGCAGTCGTGGAATGTAACTGAGTATGTTTACTCAAACTGTACAAAGATCTGTGTTCAGGTACTTGTACTTACTATACTCTACTACATTTCAGAGGGAAATACATGTATTTAACAGCTAAAGCTCCCAGTTACTGCTGAGATTTTACATAAAAATACTTGACAAAAGCAGCTGGGGCTGCTTGTCATGTTTCTAATCTCTGTGAGATGTTCGGCGTTTCACCAAAAACACATTTCCCCTCTAAACTCAAAAGGTTTCATTACAATATCTGTCAAATTAGGGTCAAATTATCCAATAATTCAGAAAAAAGCAAAACTGACAGTCCAAAACATAAATTTGTGTTGAAGGGCTTTTTCTTTTTCCTCTTCTTAATCATCTCACAGCCCCTCAGAGGGCCACATGAGGGTAGCGACCCATAGGTTGGGAACCTTTAACTTGTAATGGAGCAGGCTTTATTTTTTAGTAAGTGTTTTTTTTATGCAAACTAGTAAATATGGCTGTAAAATAAAAAGAAAGTCAGAAACTACAATATTTATCCTCTCAGATGTAATAGTGTATGAACTAGTCAAATTGAGTCAAAAACTTCTGAAATGGATGAATGTGAGAACAAGACAATTAAATTTAACTTCACTGTATTAAATTACAAAGATTAGATAGATCATGATAAAGAAATGAGTTGGTCATGAATTAAACTGATTATGAGGTTTTACAGTGAGGATGGATGTCTCGTCAGGTGGAAATTGATTTGTTTAAAAAGTGGCGGGAGGAAACCGTCCAACGATTTGAAATTTAATTTCCCTCCTTGCTGCCCACACACACACACACACACACACACACACACACACACACACACACACACACACACACACACACACACACACACACAGAGTTACTGTTACTGCATGTTTCCACGATCTTGCAGGAAGACAGGAAGCTCCTTCCTGGATGTTTGAAACAACAGAAATAATCCTGTTCTCCTTTGTCACAGACACTAATACTGTGACTAGCTGATAAGAGTTATTATCCTAAATGTGTACAATTTTGTTATTTCTGCTAAAGTCGTGCTGACTTGCTCTAATAAAGGAACAATTTCAGTGTATTAATATCATTGACACATGACTGGTAGACAATGTGGAGGTTGTCTAGGTTGCATAAATCTGCCAAATAAACACAGCAGACAGAAAGTACAGTCAGTCACTGCTCCCCTCCCATCTCTACTAACTTTCACTCTGAATGGTGTTTTTAGTCAAACTCACCAGTGTTGAAATGGCAGGTTGAAGCAGCAGTTTTCTACTTTTCTCTCCTGTAACTGAACTTAGAGGAAGTTGTTAGCTTGGTCTGAAGGTGAATGTAAACGTCTGCTTTTCAGTCTGCATCTCTCTGTAGTGAGTAAGGAGAACAAAATGTTTCCTGGTTTGTTTCAGGTGAGTTAGGTGAAGGGTGGAGCTTTGTCAGAACTGTTCTGCTGAATGCTGTACAGGTAAAAGAGGGGCGTGTCATTACATTTACTCAAGTACTGTGTTCAGGCAACACCATATCAATCTACATCTGTCTGAGGCTCAGAAAGGTCAAATTATCCAATAATTCAGGAAAAAGCAACAGTCAAATAAATTTAAATTTGCTTGGCAGGACTTTTGTCTTCTTTACTCTCCCATTAATCATCTCATGACCCCTCGGAGGGTCATATGAGGGTAGCAACCACTAGGTTGGGATCTGTTTACTTGTAATTGAGCATGCTATTTTTAGTTTACAATGTATTTTTTAATCTTAGTCTTTAAAGTAACTAGTAACTATGGCTGTAAAATAAATATAGTGGAGAAAACACACAACACACACTGTTGGGTAACTGCATATGTCCATGATCTTGTAGCAAAACAGTAAGCCCCTCCATGGATGTTTGATAATAATAATAATAAGAATATATTTTATTCATAAAGCACTTTAAAAAGGTTCTCAAAAGCACTTTACATGGTAAAAAAGACAATAAAAACATCATCATAAAAACAACTAGAGCTAATTATTAAAAAGGTGAAGTAAAACAGCATAAAACATAAAATAAGCAGGTTGTAAGTGATGTGACACGTCTGAGGTGATGAGGGAGAGCTTTCCAGAGGAAGGGGGCAGCGATGGAGAAGGCCCTGTCCCCCAGGTTCAGTACTTGGGGCAAGTGAGAGGAGAAAGGAGGTTGGAATCTGTGGATCTGAGGTTGCGGGTGGAAGTGACGTTGTAGGAGGTCGGTGAGGTAGGAGGGGGTGAGGTTACAGAGAGCTTTGTAGGTGATGAGGAGGATTTTAAACTGGATTCTGTGTTGAGAGGGAGCCAGTGGTTTTGGAGGACTGGACTGATGTCATCTCTTGTGCTGAAGTGAGCATTAAAGCCCCTGACCAGTATTTTAACAAGACAGCAGGCCGGAGCTGAAATGGCTGCTTACAGTAATCATTGTCATTAAAGACCTAATGATATAAGGTTTTACAGAAACCATTATTGCGTGCATTATGTAGGCTACTTCTACTTTATATAGGCCTACTGTAAGTACACACCAACATGATCATTCATTAAGAGTTGTGTTTGTGTCACCTGATGAATGCAATATATATAGTCTGCTGAGCAGTTTGTGTACATGAGTTGTAGGGACTTCATATGGTTGGCTTACAACAATGGAAGACTTTGAGGCTCATATGCTGAGTCCTGCATGTGGTTATGTTCAGTCAACAAAAGAAACTTTGGTTAAGGTCAGAATAAGATTATGGTTAACTGTATGGTAACTGTTAATACAGAACACGCTCTTGCTTCAAGTCACTTCCGACTTTTAATTTATTAATGCAACAAAGCAAATTATGTGTTTCCCACATAGTGCAGATGAAAGAATGAATTAATAATAGTAGGGGATAGCGGGGTATGTTGTCACACTTTTCACACTGTCTAACATTTACTGGACACCGTACATCTACATGGCACAAATTTCATACCAAATCAAAGAATGAAGTATTGGGCACATATTTTGTATTCATCACATCTTCATATCTTATCTCATTATGGAGTTGTAGACTGTTGAACCGAGAGTGTGCACTTGTGACAGTTTGCCCCATCAGCAGGTAAATTGTCACACTGTATTATCAAACAATAACAATACAACTACTTAATTGTGAATATTAATTTAATATATAAATTAAAAATTCATAGAAGAACTAAAAGTAAAAACAATCATGACTAGAGAATCTGGAAATCGGTCCTTTCAATAAAATTAAAAATTCATAGAAGAACTAAAAGTAAAAACAATCCTGACTAGAGAATCTGGAAATCGGTCCTTTCAATCAAAACTAAAATGCTAGCAGAGCACACAGTGGCCACCTTACTTTAAAATCATTCTCTGGAGTGCAAATAGATCTATGGTAATTGAATGGAATACTGCAAATAACTTGCATAAATGTTTAAAGGGGACCTATTATGCTTTTCTGTATTTTCTATCATATCTATTATGTTGCTCTACAATGTCAGATGTTCATCTTAAATGCGGCCAACCTTCAAAAAAATTAGGTAAACATATTAAAAGAAATCCCTGTGAGCCAAAACCTCTGATTTCCCATTGCTCTGAATGCTTTGGTTTTTCTGTTTCTTCTACTCTCAGTTACTTATGATGTCCTACAGAGCCGATTTTTCATATATGGTCATTTGTACACTCCTCCTGGCAACTGCTACGCTCAGTCTGTCTATACGGATCACCCTAAATAACCCATTATTTCCCAAATATATATATATTTTTCCAGTTTCATTGCGCTGTGTTTGTTGCCATCTTGGGCCATAGTCTGTATTTTTTTTTAAAGTCTCGCACACAGAAATGGCTAGCGATGTGTCAGCGCAGGATGACACATGCTTTCATGCAAATCATTCAAAGCTAGAACTACATTATAGCGCTGGAAATTCAGTATAATAGGTCTCCTTTAACTTCTTAACAAAACAGATGTGGTGTTTAAACACTAATGCAACTAATGTGCATTTTTGTACGAGGGATATCTGTGTCTGTGAAAGCATCATGGGCCCATTTGTTGCATTTCACACACTTCACCCACATACTGTCTGAAATTGTGTTGATAATTTCTAACAATCTTAATTTCTTCCTAATTACACATTTCCTAATTACAATTACAAATAAATTTAATATATTATTTAATAATATTTTTAATTATTTGTCTACGATCCTTGTTGCCTAACTAAATTAATGACTGTATGAAGTAGTCACCTGTGACGACTTGCCCCAAAGTCATTGAGACAACATGCCCCAAACTGACGTGTGCTAATGTTGGCTAAATCTCAGGGTTAGCTTAACATAGCACTTCAGCTGAAATATCAAATTGTTGTCTCCTCTAAATTGTGCAAAATTAAAATTTTAACATTCATACCTAACAAAGTTGTATTACATAAAATGTAAAGTGCAAATGTTTTATTTTTGAAGCAAAAAATTGACCATAGAACAAGAAGTCAGTAAGTATGAGCAGTGTGACAACTTACACGAGACAACTTACCCCGCTCTCCACTAAAGTTAAAACAGTGAATAATCCTCCTCCTCCTCCTCCTCCTCCTCCTCCTCCTCCTCCTCCTCCTCCAGCTCTTCCTCCTCCTCCTCCTCCTCCTCCTCCTCCTCCTCCTCCTCCTCCTCCTCCTCCTCCTCCAGCTCTTCCTCTTCTTGATCCTCTTTCACCTCCTCCTTCAGCTCCACCTCCACAGGGTAATGGTCACTGATGGCTTGAGTCTGAAAGAAAAAAGTCACAAATGTATTTGCAGAACATCAAGGTGGAGAAATTACGTTATTATATGAGTGTGTTATAAATGATCTCAGTCCAAAAGCTCATGTAAATTCCCAGACAGTCTTACTCTATGACTAGAAAGGTCATAGGCTTCCTGGAAGTTGAAAGGCTGGGCTGAGTTGGGCACAACCGCATCATACATGTGATCACCAAACACCAAATCCTGTTGGTAGAAAATACAGTATCAGGAATTTATTTGTAAATGTCGAATTGTAAAATGTCAGGGGTCAGTTCACCTAATAAATAAGTATTTTCTACCTGACACTGTACCTCTAGTAGCCATGCTGAAATGTCTGAGGTGACTGACTTGCATCATTACCAGGCAGGTAGAAAGACATTTGCTTATGGTGCTCACATTAAGGAAAAATTAACTGCAGAGTAATGAGCCCAATATGGCTTGGTGCACTATAGATGACACAGCACAAATCATAAATGGACAAGATTTGGCTTTAATTGTCCTTATACTATACAATATTGTACAATAAAATTCAGTTACAGCCCCCTCCACGCTACACACACAAAACATTTATTGAAAAAAATTTATATAAGAATAGAATAAAATAAAACAGAACAAAGTAAAAGTAGCACTAAAGGGGAGGGAATAAGGAAAACTAAATTATATTTACAAGATATACCTATAGACATTTACACAGAAAAAAGTTGTTTACCCTGGAAATGACAGTTATGTTATTGCTAAGGTGAGATTTATCATCAGAAGTGTTTTAAAAAAGTATGTTTCGGTTTTGCAAAAAAAAAAGAAGATTTAACGCATGTACGATTTAGTTCTTCACCAAAAAGCAGCGCAGAGCCGCTTCCCTACATTTTTCCCTGAACCAGCCAAACAGGGCTTCGGATTATGTAGCTAATGGGGACACCGTTTCTGAAAAAGAGTCTACAGCCAGCTTTATGTGGTTGTAGTCAACGCAGTGATGTACAGTATGTGTAACTGGCTTGCGACCTTGGGTATGGGAAGCAGACATGCATACGAGGAGGCTAAAACACATGGGCGTCTGTTGCTATAGCACATCTCTTAAGGTTTCAAAGAGTGAGGTTCATCCTGAAGGGGATGTGAGTGGCAATTATTTCATGACATGCCATCTAGTAGTTGTAGGGATATTTCAGTCTGGACCAAAGTGGCAGACTGACCAACATTTTCTTGCCTAGAAATATTTTCCTTTCACCTCTACTCAATTTTAGTTGAGGCAGATATTTTAGTAAAATAAACTGTAGTTCCCCAATTAAAAACATAAAAATACAGATCAAGATTTAAAAATACCTGTCATAGGTGTGGTCAGTTTTTTCACTGGTTGTGGTTTTGACACCATCTTTTATCAGCCAATGATACGGAGAGTGGCAGATGCATAACTTTTTCTTCTTCCTCTTGGAGAGGTAAGGCTTATCTGCATTAAAATCCCCCAAAATCATAATGTTCTGCAGAAAAACCATAAACATCATCAGTAACAACACAAGTATAACAACCAATATTCCTCCAGAGTCATACAGTAACAAGTAATATAGAAAATATTCTGGGCAATAAACCAATCAGACCATAACGACTGTCCTTACAACAACCAGGAGCACTAGTGAACCAGCGGTATCGATCATCAATATACATATATATCAGCAGACGGACACATTTAGAGACAAGCTGGCGAGCATAGTGGAGCATTAACAGCTAAGGAGTCATATTTCCCTCAGGAGCTGGTGGAGACCAAAAACAGAGCTAAAAGAGAGAGAATAATCGACACAACCACGACTCCAAATGAATGTTTCTCCGTGTTGCTGTGTAAATAAGCAACTGTTCATCATAACATTACAAGGTGATAATACGCCAATGTTGTGTTTACAGCTTGTTTGGCTTTGTCCATTTGTCCATACTGTTTTAGTCTACAATTAAAAATATGTAATGCTAACTATAAACATGGCCACCTCTTCTGTGAAAGCCTTTAAGGGATGTAAGTAGGGTGACCAGATGAGAATAGGTGAAATTTGGCACAGAGTTTTTTATTTATTTTTACATACAATTTATTTATTTTTATTAATTTTATCAGTGCGGTGCCTGTCTCATCTGTCTGCGCAATGTGTGTGTGTCAGACAGCGGCCGCCTGCAGCTACATCTACACTAGAGAACAAAAAAAGTAGAAAGTGTTACTTTGTGGCTTTAACAATGCTGTTGACACAACGTACAGATGCCCTGTAGCCCCTGCTGTAGCTTGAGAACCACACAACGATCAATATAGTCTGATTTTCGGGACAAACAGAACAGGAGTCGGGTGATCTGCTCGCAATTCGGGTTTGTCCCGAATGTTTTTCGGGACGTCTGGTCAGTCTAGAGATAGACCTAAGTGTAAAATGCCAGTAACAGAAAGAAGTTTTGCAGTTCAAAAAGAACAATTTCATGAATTATTCCACTCAGACCCACCGAGTAACAACTATAACCATACTTTATATTTATTCTGTTCATTACCAACCCACATTAGTGTATTTTTGCCTCACAGCTTCGACCACATCATCCAGAGCGTCCAGCTCTCTCGGCGTATTCTCTGGTTGGGTGTGGACTGGGATTAGCACCAAGTCCTGCACAACTGGAAGCACAAACACACCCAATAAGGTATGGCTTAATAGGAGGACACACACATACAGTATGCATTTGCATTTCTACACTTATGAGGAACCTAACTGACATACAAAATTTCCTAGAACCTAAAAGTAGCCTACCTGTTTTTGGACAGTTGAACCACAGAATAAACGGATTTCTGGCGAAGACATCTTCATAATCTTCATACTGGTAGGAGTCGATAATCCTGACCTCATGCTCTCTGTTAAGCACATACAGACACACAGATGCATGCACACATATCACAAACATTATGTACAGACAGACATTACTTTTTTCATTTTGAAACTACTGATTACCTCCTTATGTTTGTTAATTTTATTTATCTGTTTGTTTAATAGTTAGCAGGGTATCTCTTTTATCTTTTTATAACTTATATTTAAAGGTTCAGTGTGTAATATTTCTGAGGATCCATCGACAGAAATGCAACATAAGATCCATAACTATGTTTTCAGTGGTGTGTAAAAACCTTTCATAATAAACCATTATGTTTTTATTACCTTAGAATGAACCATTTATATCTACATAACGTCGGCACATTGCATTGTCATGTTTCTATAGTAGCTGAAAACAGAAAGACAGCGCTACAGAGCGCACTTTTTTTCTTGTTCTACTGACCTGCATCAACATTACTTGGTTAGTTCAGTCGTTAAGATGCAGGACTTGCAACCCAAGGGTTGAGTGTTGGATTCCAACTCAGGACAACAATTTTTTTTTCTGTCTTCAACAATTGGATTCTGCAGCGAATGTTTCTCAGATCACGGCATGTGCTGCAGTGTTTTTGTTTCGGTGTTTGATCCTCATCCACTAACCTACGGACGCCTTTGCATTTCGCCAGTGTCTCCAGGCAGAGGACATTTAGGGGAATCATGTTTTCTGACAGCTCTTTAAGAGGTGTGTCAAGCAGGCTACAGACTCCTTTAATGTCGTTCATAATTTTTCAAAGTAAAAGCTCAATTCAACTCCAAATACTGCATTGCAGTAAACAAGCTTCTTGCGCTTTTATTTTGCTAAAGAGGGAGTGATTATGTGAGTAACTGAGTTGCTGTCATATCTGAGATCTTTTTCAGCACTGCTATCAAAGTATTTATTTATTTATATTTTTTGCCGCTATCAAAGCACCATAATCTGGCCGCGGGTCAGATATTATTGTTGGCAGGTAGTTATGGCGATGGTCCACAATCACAGAGAGAATCAATGTTTCCCTTGTTAGTGTTTATATAAACTTTATTTAATGTGTGCTTTACAATGGACTGTGGTGCAGAAACAGTGTTTCACACTCTTGGCTTACATTTTCCATTTTATCTGTCAGGGGCCAAGTCACAATAATATATGGTTTTACTGAATAATTAAGTAAATATAATACATAATAATAATATAGTACGCTGAAAATGTTGCACACTTTTATGTGTTTGCCTGATTTTTAAATCCTGTAGGCCCTACAGAGTGAAGGAGAGGTAAATGTCAATATATATTTGTCAATAATCAATACACTATTATTGGTCAAAACAGCATCATTGAGCAAAAACTAAAATAAGTAGTTTGTAATAACATGATTGCATTCATCTGACTTCATGTGGTCTATGTACCATCATAAGTTAAGAAAACTTTCAACAATGTTAACAACAGCGTAGGTGTTGATGCTTGTTTGTTTACTGTTTTCTTATTCTCTAATAATGCAGATTTGCCATGATATTTCTCTCGCTTCCAGGCTTCCCCGGTAACCCCCGTGTTTCACGTCATACCGCTATGAACTTTGGGCAATTCCCTCAGCCAAAGTCTGCAGAACTTAGGGGCACATTGGGATTGGGCCCTAGACTGGACAGATGGTTGCAATTCACAACCCTCGCCACTAGATGCCACTAAATCTTACACACTGAACCATTAAGATACAGTACATGGCCAGTATGAGGTGTTTGGTCCAATAGCACCACCATGAGGTCATTTTTAAAACACTTTAGGTTTTGTCTCATAACTCCTGAACCAAAGGGGAGAAAAGAACGTTGGTTCAAATCAGAATCACCCTAAACCAACAAAAACTAAACATTTTTGGATGAGAATATTTGAATAAAATCACAGTTTTCCTATAATTAGTAACCAAATTCATGTAGACATGAACTATTTGAGACACACGTGCACTTATCAACTCAAATGTGATGGAATTTCACCAAGCGGGAAGCTTCCGGTCAGAGAACTGAGACAAACATGGAAGTTTCCTAAAACCTGCATTCTATCGAACGACCATCAGGTTTGTTTGCAAAAAGAAGTCGGGTTCCATTAGAAATAATGGTAAAATGAGGCTACTTCTCAGCTATTTATTACCTCAGTAAACAGTTTCATAATGAGTTTATGATCTCAATCGCGAGTTTCAAGTCTTCATTTAGTATGTTATAGTCCCATTTATGTTAAAATAGACCATAAAGCAGAGTATGTTTCAGTTGTACCTAAGCAAGCTAGCTACCTCTGCACATGGCTGTTAGCTCCACCGTCCCGTCCAAATATGGTCACGTCTGGTGCCACTGGTTGCAAAAACTCAACATGGCGGCACCCTATCAGCCAAACTCTATATACAGCCTATGCATTTCACCTATAGGTGGCACTACAGCAACATAACTCACTTGAAATTTTGCACAACTATTCATTTTGATGCAGACACAGAGGCAAGCAGGTTAAAAATATTTAATGAATCAAAGAGATTTAGATAACTGTGCAGCTGTGACAGCGTGGCTGGTATTGGTTTCCCGTGTGTGTTGTGTGTGTGTGGGGGATGTTTCTTATTATATGTCTGTCTGACCAGGTGTGCCGCTTCGGCTCCACTGGCCCCCCTCATATGCAATAATATCTGATATTTCACATTAGGTAATGTTAATTTAAGTCAAAATTAGGTATTTTCAGAATCAACCAACCAACTGCTTTTGACTGTCAGTCACTGCTTCTCATGACTACTGAGTGCTAGTGGGTTATGACATCAACATGTTGATGAGCCATGTGGCTTGTGTGATCCATGGTCTCTAGTTTGGAGATTTTGGACATTTGTGAAACTTCATGACACTGTGATGAGCAGATAAAGACATTGAGTTATCCATTTCATACCTGTAGAAGTAGGCAAACCTCTCCTTGTGGGATGTTCGTCCCAGAGATTCACTGCACAGCATGCAGAATGGATTACCTTTGTTCTTTCTGTCAAACAACACAAACAAATGAAACTGAAACACACAGTTTAATCATTGAATCGTTGGTTAATTTTGGAGCTTTGTGTGCGTGAAGAGGTCCAATAGTGTTTAATTTTAAGTTTTTAGTCACATCATTCATACTGCTGCGAATGGGTGGTGATGGCGCTGTGGATAAGAGACATGCCTTTGTTGTAAGAAACCCGGGTTCAAATCCCCACTCTGACACATCCACCAATATGTCCCTAAGCAAGACACTTTACCCCTGGATAAGGAGGTTTGTGACATACTTAGCAATTGTAAGTCACTTTGGATAAGAGTGTTAGCTAAATATAAATGTAATGATATTCTGCAGTTTATTGAAAAGCTAGATTTAATCCGTATAGGGACAAAGTCCAGGTCTGCTCTGCCAGTCTCTGTAACTCTCATTATTCTCTAATTTCTGTCATCAACATTTCTCCGTTTGAGTTTAAACATGTTGATAATTTCAACAAAGACTAAAACTCACCGGATGCATTATTGATGAACAAAAAGAAAATAATCACCAAATAACATGCGCAATAAAGCCTTTTTTTAAATGAATTGTTATGACAATGTGTTTAAGATAAGACTGAAGTTATTGTTTTTGGAGCCAAGGAAGAACGATTTAAAGTTAGTGCTCAGCTTCAATCTGTAATGTTAAGATCCAGAAATCAAGCCAGAAATCTTGGTGTAGTCATGGACTCAGATCTGAATTTGAGGAGCCACATTAAGACAGTTACAAAGTCAGTCTACTATCACCTGAAGAATATATCAAGGATTAAACGACTTATGTCTCAGCAAGACCTGGAAAAGCTTATCCATGCATTTATCTTCAGTCGACTTGACTACTGTAACGGTGTCCTTACAGGGCTCCCTAAGAAATCCATCAGACAGCTGCAGCTGATTCAGAACGCTGCTGCTGAGTCCTCACTAAGACCAAAAAGGTGGATCACATCACTCCAGTTCTGAGGTCTTTACATTGGCTTCCTATGTCAAAGAATTGATTTCAAAATCCTGCTGTTAGTTTATAAAGCACTAAATGGTTTAGGGCCAAAATACATTTCTGATCTTCTGCTTCGTTATGAACATCCAGACCTCTCAGGTCGTCTGGGGCAGGTCTGCTTTCTGTCTCCAGAGTCAAAACTAAACAAGGAGAAGCAGCGTTCAGTTATTATGCTCCGTATATCTGCAAAAAACTCCCAGACAACTGCAGGTCTGCTGAAACTGTCAGTTCTTTTAAATTAAGACTGAAGACTTTTCTTTTTACCACTGCCTTTAATTAAATATTTAAGATTTTTCTTTTTACCACTGTCTTTAACTAGTAGACTGATAACTTATACTGCACTGTAACATTTACTGTCCTGTTTTCTTTTTCTTTGTTTTTAGCTTTTTACCATTGCTTTTAATTAAATATTTACACGGTGAGAAATGAGTAGGTAACTGAGTGAAAAGATAAGGAGAGTGGTCTTAAATCTCACGCCTGAGTGATTTGCAAGAACATCTGTCCACCTGTAAACATGCAGGTGGGTGCAGAGTATAACTGGATAAAAAGTGGCCTGCTGACAGACATGTCCTGGTGTCTCTGTAGTGTCCGAGGGTTTTGGGAGTTTCAGTGGACCCAAAAATTGCTATGGACCCGAGTACAGACTGGCTAGAGAGAGTAGATTAAGTGTACTTCTCTGTTTATTCTCTTTTCAAAATAATTGTAACTCAATTATTTGCTCAGCCTGTTTTTATTTTCCATTTAACTTTTTAACCATGATTGCACACTGCACTGTAACTTTTATTATTTTAATGTGTATTTTTTCAATTTCCCTATGTTGCTTTTAAACTTTTTTATATTTCCCTGTTGCTTTTATGTTTATGTAAAGCACTTTGAATTAACTTGTTGAAATGTGCTATACAAATATACTTGCCTTGCTTTGCCTAAAGTGTGAATACATTTGGATACATTTAAAGCAACAGTATGGCAATTTCTTTATATAACTAACAAGCTCAAAATCCTTCTGATGGTGCATGACTTCCAATAGGGTGAATGACGCACTGTTATTGCTGCTTGTTGACAGAGGAAGTCAACAATTC
>NW_024042261.1:40913161-40959247 GCF_014851395.1 Micropterus salmoides
AAAACATGTGTGCACACAACTCTTCAAAATCTGAAGAAGGTTAACAAAGGACAGTTTGTTATACATATGTTTTTGTACTTTTAACTTCAATATAAGTAGATTTTATAAGACAGCCAAATACTCTTCATTTAAAACATGTCTGATGAGTCATGTTTGCAATGCCTGATGGTTAACTTGCTATTGACTTCTGAGAGCATCAGTACCTTGGTAGTGCAGGTAGTTTTAAGTGGTTCTAGTAGTCCGAACAGCAGCAGGAAACAAAGAGGCCAGTCTAGCTAGCATCAGGAAAGTCAGCATCTACAAAACGTTTGTGAATTGGTGCTATATTAATAAAATTGAATTAAAATTGAAATGAAAATAAAAAAACATCAAGTTTCCCAAAACAGAATAATATCAGGTCCCTGAAACTGAAGCAACTGAAGCAAATTCAGTCTCATGTATTTAATTATTTTCACCTGTGCTTTTCATAATTTGACATGTAAAATGTCTATGTTCAAAATAGTATTTTTTCCACACATTAACTGAACTTTATTTTTTGGTGTATTCATTATTTAGTTACCTGTTTTCATTGTTTTTCAGAAGCAGAGTCAGAAATTGAAACTGGAGGCTAGCTTTCAAAATGTTAACATTTGTCTTTAAGGCAGATATACTGTGTTAACAAATACATTAACAAACTTATCCCAGTACATCCGTCAAATGTTTAGCGAAATAATAATGTTTTAGTTTTTTCAGTATCACCGGCACCGACATCTCCTCAACACAGACAACACTGGATGATGACGAGCCGTGTTGAATGTGTTTTAAACAAGTCTGGATTTTTAATTTGTGGTTTATCTTGCAGGTGGCTCTCAGGTCGTTACTGTGTTGGTCTGTGTAGCTGCGCTGCTGCTGTTTGTGCTAATTTTAAACATTTTCTACAAACATATTGCACATTAGACAGGCATCTTCACTGTCTGTTTTTAAGTCTCTTCTTAAAACCCACCTCTTTTCTCTGGCCTTTGAAAACTGAAGTTGACATTTCTTGTTTTAGTTGTATTGATTTTATTGTTTTATTGTTTTATTGCATGGTTATTTTATTGTATTGTTTTTATTTGTATTTTATGCATTGTGGGAGCTTTGTCTTTAGTGTTGTTTATGTATTCATTTATTGTTTTACTGTACAGCCCTTTGTGTCCACTTGGACTGTAAAGCGCTCTATAAATCAATTTCGATTGATTGATTGAGGAGTCACACAAGCACACACACATAAAACATGAGACATTATGTAAGAGCAAATAGACAGAAAGACGAAAAAGAAGAGAGAAGGGTATAAAACCAGACTGAACAACCTCAGTTTTAGTTCTGCATTTTTATTTCCTGTTAGGTGTCTTGCAAAATAATAAATTACTCTTAGCGGAACCGAACTCTGCCTTTTCGGGATTTCGGAGACAAATATTTTCCCCAGGAGGTGGATGACACCAAAATAGACCTAAAGAAGGAACAGTATATGTTACTGGCCAAGATTTCAGTTCATTAATTTTTGATGTAGTTGTTAAATTTAAATCCAGCTCAGACATCAGGAACTTCACCAAGATATTCAGATGTTGGGCCCTGTCAATTCAATGTCGCACAGGATCTCACTCACTTCATCATCCACATTGTTTGAGTCAATAAATTTTTAACAGGACTTTGGCACCAATCTGCAATGACTAGATTAGTCTTTTATTTGTCTTTGCTCTTGAAGCTCAGCTTGTAGACAGTTTCAATCTATATTATAGCTAAGTATTATCTCATTACCTGATTTAACTTATCACAGATACTGTATATTGTTGACCTGGTCTAAATGAGAACCCTCTCCCAGAAATAAAAGAAATGTGCTTCCCCCACAATTCTATGAGATTTATAAATGAAAATACAGCCTTCCTGTGTTACCAATGAACTTGTGCTTGTGATTGGTTGAATCATGGAAGGTGCAACACAAGGTGATATATATATATATATATATACAGTGAGGAAAATAAGTATTTGAACTCCCTGCTATTTTGCAAGTTCTCCCACTTAGAAATCATGGAGGGGTCTGAAATTGTCATCGTAGGTGCATGTCCACTGTGAGAGACATAATCTAAAAAAATAAATCCAGAAATCACAATGTATGATTTTTTAACTATTTATTTGTATGAGACAGCTGCAAATAAGTATTTGAACACCTGTCTATCAGCTAGATATTCACACTATTCGTCATTGAACAGGGGAGGGGGTCTACGCCACCACTTATCCCCCACTTACAATGCTGTCCTTTCATCACTTCCCAGGAAACTCAACAAACGTAACCTATTGGCCTCAGGTGAAGATACCAACGATGGTCGTTCAGTCTTGGCCACAGGTAGTCTTAACGACTGTAACGACTGTCGTCACAGCAACAAGGAACACTAACGAACCAGCGGTATCGATGACCCGGGCCAACGACCCCACTGAGGTTAAATAGCTGAGTTTCCCTGCCAGTCAGTCAGAACTGAAGAAGTCCTTTGGATAAGGGACGAAACGTCTTCCAGTATCTTCAACCAAGTCCAGTTGCCCTTGATTTTAACCTTCGTTGGATAACTATGACCTGGATCACTGAGAATCTTCATAGACAACTTTTTGGTCATAATTCCACTAACTGTGTTTTGAGGAAGAAGAATGACGAGTACCATCCCAAGAACACCATCCCTACTGTGAAGCATGGGGGTGGTAGCATCATGCTTTGGGGCTGTTTTTCTGCACATGGGACAGGGCGACTGCACTGTATTAAAGAGAGGATGACCGGGGCCATGTATTGTGAGATTTTGGGGAACAACCTCCTTCCCTCAGTTAGAGCATTGAAGATGGGTCGAGGCTGGGTCTTCCAACATGACAATGACCCGAAGCACACAGCCAGGATAACCAAGGAGTGGCTCTGTAAGAAGCATATCAAGGTTCTGGCGTGGCCTAGCCATTCTCCAGACCTAAACCCAATAGACAATCTTTGGAGGGAGCTCAAACTCCGTGTTTCTCAGCAACAGCCCAGAAACCTGACTGATCTAGAGAAGATCTGTGTGGAGGAGTGGGCCAAAATCTCCTGCAGTGTGTGCAAACCTGGTGAAAAACTACAGGAAACGTTTGACCTCTGTAATTGCAAACAAAGGCTACTGTACCAAATATTAACAGTGATTTTCTCAGGTGTTCAAATACTTATTTGCAGCTGTATCATACAAATAAATAGTTAAAAATCATACATTGTGATTTCTGGATTTTTTATTTATTTTTTTAGATTTTGTCTCTCACAGTGGACATGCACCTACGATGACAATTTCAGACCCTCCATGATTTCTAAGTGGGAGAAGTTGCAAAATAGCAGGGAGTTCAAATACTTATTTTCCTCACTGTGTGTATATATATGTGTGTGTGTGTGTGTATATGTATGTGTACTATTCCCTTCTAACGTAGTATTCAACATAATGATAAGGGTCTGCACTGCCAGAATTCTACTAGAAGTAGAACAAGAACAATGTAGTGATGAAACATGCTCTGTTGTGCTGTTTGTTCATTTTCAACTACTGTAGAAACAAGACGATGCAACGTGGCGACGTCCAGGGAAGGGGGGACCCGCAGTTATGTAGATATAAATGACTCATTATAAGTTAATAAAAACATGATGGTTTATTATGCAAGGTCTTCATACACGACTGAAAACATAGTTATGGAGCCTATATTTCATTTCTGTCAATAGATCCTCAGAAATGTTACACACTGAACCTTTAACTTTAACATTCTGAATATCTAGATACATTCATTTTCTATTTAAATCGCCCAATAAGCACAGTTTCCTGTGGTTTAGTGATGTCTGCAATGATGTATGCAATAACAGTGATAGAAAAACATGAGGGGTGGATCTTTCTGTAAGTGACCTGAAATACAATGACACTACTGCTAAGTTTTTCTGCTGTTTGGTGCTTTGCATTTGGGTTTTGTGTAGGTTGTTGAGATTTTTGCTGAAAATATCTGCCTTCCACTGGCAACAGTGCACAGTAAAGTTGCAAACCAAAACAACGAGCTGAAAGATGCTAAAATGCTCCAAATACCTGAGAGGAATTGCAGAGTCAAGCAATAATTCTCTGCAAACCCTTTTTCTTAATCCACTGTTAATATAAAAATATTGATTCTATGCACTTTATGTGTTGTTCTAATGCATTTCTTTGCCAAATCGACCACTGGAGAGCATAATCTGACTGAGGATGTTCAATCTGACCGAGATGCTTTTCTAATCCAGTTTTGTTGAATGACTAATTATTATCGAACAAGGAGACACTATAACACAAAGTCTGTGTTAAAACAATGCAGGTGGCTGTGATGATGGCTGTGTGTTGTTTAAAATGACAATGAGACATCAACGATCCAGCCCAGTTTGACAGTCCATTAGGTTAAAGGATCACAGTATCTAACAAAGATCTGAAAAATGATCACAGCATCAATAGTTTTATTTTTGGTTGTACTGATTGTGAGATAAACAGCAGAAATACAGCGATCCAGTTACAAAGAAATGTCTGCTTGCTTATGTTTCATTTGCCAACTCAGCTCCTTACCCGAAGACTTCCTTTTGCAGTCTGGCAAAAGCTGTTCCAGGTTTATCTTTTTGCCAGAGTACTCTGAAGGTGTTTTTTTTTTTCTCTGTCAACAAAAAACTCAATAAACCAAAGCAAAGCAGATACTGACACATCATAATTCAGTCAAATGAAGTCAACCAAAGCTGATTATACATGAGAACCTGTTTATGAATATAATATAATTCCAGCATTCATCAGCAGTAATTTCATGAGGGTTTGTGGTATGGGTGGAGACTTAAATGGTGTTGTGGTTAGCAGCCTTTCGGTTTTAAATAGCTCTTCTGGTAAAGGGTGAGAATGTTTCACTTCCAGAGATAGATGTAGGAAAAAGAAATGGCAAGAAAATGTTTCAACATGGGCATCATCCATGTAGTCACAGTCATCACAACTGTTGTTCTCACATTTCTCTGTGTAGGCTTGTTAGATTATAACAGCTTCTGGCTTAAACACAGCTACTGATCTCCTGCCATTAACACTGCCGAACACTATCTGACTATTAAAAAGTACTTATTTTCTTACTTACTGCTCTTTCCTGTCACACAGCATCACACACAGAGGTCTTTGGGAGGTGGGAAGGTGCCCTCTAGTTTTTGTTAGAATTAATACATAATAAATTAAAGTGGCTATGAACAATATTTTATTTGACAGTGTGAAAGGTGTTGCTCACAGTGATGAACCTGCAGAGAATTATCAGCTTTTTATAATCAGATTTAAAATTAATTTCAGGTCAGTGTTTAGCTATCTTTTTTTGTTATGGCTGAAGCTGTTTTTAATTAAAAAGCTGTAAATATCTACTCTACCTGCTCAGCAGCAGACAGCAGACCGATATAGTGGAGCATTTTGCAGATGAAAAGTCAGATATTTCCCTCAGGAGCTGGTGGAGACCAAACACAGAGCTGAAAGAGAGGATTTTGGAGGTCACACAAACACAACTCCAAATGAATTACGGTGTTTCTCTGTAACGGCTGGATTTGCAAAAAAGTAATTGTTCAGCATATCAACTTAAAAGTGGTGATATGTCAGTATTATTTTTACAGTTTGCTTCTGCTGCCCCTGTAACAGGTTTAACTAATATCCAATATACAGTAGTTGTGATAGCCTCTAGTTTTATGTAAAAAACCTAACTTTAATGGAATAATGTTCCCTCAGTCACCTGTTTTACATTGAGGAAATGTGCAGATACACAATCTATTATGTAGTACATCATTCACAGTTTGTTAACATTTCTCGCGGAAATATAATATTTTATTGTTTGTCAGGGCACAGTACAAGTTCTTTGTCTCTCTCTCTTTACAGTGATTTCCTTTTGTAATGAAGTAATGTCTAAAGGGGAAACAGATGTGGCTAACACTTAAAGAAGGATAGAAAACTGGGCGGTAGTTTTTGGGTATATAAGACTACTTCAGGAAATGCAGCTGTCAACATAGTGGAGACGAACCAACTAACTATGGTAAAATAATCTCAGAGGATCTCAGCGTCCAACAAAATGAAGACAATTCTTCTCCTCTTCCTCCCACTGATAACAGGTAAAGCGTTTTGTGCTATTGGACTACTGATTTTAGAGATTACACTTGTAATATCAGCCCTGCTTCTAAAATAATTAATTGGTTGGGTTTTTCAAATATTCTGTTTAATAAATGTATCAAACAAGGTAGTCAACTATCTTTATTTGAATATGTGCATGAAGTGCCTGGTATTGTAACTTAAATTGTAAAGTAATAAAGCAAGAATCCTCCACTGGAGAGACGGCAATTTGTTTAGCTGAATCTTTAAAAGCCACACAAACACGCACACATGTTTAGACTTAGACTACACAGTAACTGAAGGGAAAATGTATGACATGTACATCGCTGGGAACATTGCACTGTTCTGACTATCCCCTGCAGTATGTAGATTATAGTTTGTCCACCAGAGAGCACTGATTTCACTATAAAATGTTCGACATAGAGAATCTTGGCGGCAATTCTTTAAAAACAAACTGAAGGGGAAAAACCAGGAGCACAAGAAGTCTGTAAACAAAGAACAAAGCGCCAAATCTCTGTCCATTAAGTCACTAAGGATGAATTTAACAAAATGGTGTCCGCTTAATCAAATATAAACCAGTCGTCACCCAGCACAACACAGACTCCATTTAAGGATAAAAACCAACAACAAAGTTTTATGTGCTGAAGCCCATCAGCACAAACCAGAATCAGATCGACTTGAAACACAGTCAACAGCAGAAAGGCTTGAATTAAAGAGGCTTTGGCTTTGTTTTGGAACCGACAAAACTGACAGAGTTTGGGCTTTTATCTTAGGTTAAGTGTGTTAGTTTTAGCGAAATCTAGGTGGTGATGGCTGCTAACTGTAATACATTTCTACAATGGCCAACACAGGACAAAATATGTCGTCTCTGAGACAGCAGAGACTTACCAGTCAAGAAGAGTAACAGTACATGAAATTACAATCCAATTACATATTTTACAACGAAGGGGTCACGTATTTTACACCACATATCAACCTCTTGCGCTCACCTCTTAGGGTTGTTTCTGCAGCAGATTGGCCTTCTTACTGTGTGAAATGTGAATTCAAGTTGCTCTTTCTTCTATTTTAACAGCTGTTGGTGTTGTTAGCAGCACTTGATTTGGTCCCTACCAAAGTGGATGAAGCCAGTGTTTTCTCTTTCACTAACACCCAATCACTAGGCTGGACCAGGATCGTTGATGGCATGTCAGCCATCACCTGTGGAGGAGACAGTCTTGAGAGCATCATGTCGTTTCAACAGTTTAGCCATATAATCTGCTTATGTAGCTTCTGCTTCATCTTCATGTCTATGAAGTCCCATATAAGATCTCAAAAGGTGAAAAACCTCTGTCTGTCTTAAGGTCATGCATGCTTAACAATACCAGTGGATGGTATTGTTGAAAATGTCATCCAGCTCTTTCCTGTCTCATCCATTGCTTTCTTAAGCTTCAGTTTAATTTACCCATTTGTTCTTTCCACAGTTTATGCTGATTGTTGTTGATGCACAGTGATTCTTTAAGCATATTCCCAAGGTTGCTCAAAGTTGTTTAATCACTTAATTTACAATATGTGCACCATTATCACTGTACAGTATTTGTGGTATTACAAACATTAGAAAAATATCCCAGTCAGTGCATCTGCTTTAGCTGTTGGGAAAATCTCAACCCACATTGAAAACACATCAACAATTACCAGACAATACGTGTTGCATTTGCATGATGATTAATCTATAAAATCCATTGTTAATGTCTGAAAAGGTTGGTCTGGTTCTGGAAACTTGCCTGTCTGTCTTTATTTCCATTTCCTTTTCTCTTCTGGAGGTGCTTGTGTCTGCATTTTCTTTAGTGTCCAATTCACAGCTGGTGTCTGTCATGAAAGAGTAAATTGAATTAGTTAGATGAAGTTCTGCAGCTCTGTTTGCTTCTTCATCTGCTCTGTGATTTAATCTTGAAACGTCATCTTTTGCATGTGTGTGTGCTGCACATTTACAAATAGCAAGCTTAGACGGTAATTAAATAGCATCTAAGAGATTTAAAATGCCAAATTAAACTGAGATCTCAGTGTGTTATTGGCTTCCCTATAGATGTTACTATGCCTCTGTTAGCCCACTGCCTGGCAAATGTGTGACACATGGAAAATGCATCTGTCTGTCTGTATAAACTACTAGAGTTTTATCTTTTGCTAGTTTACAGGTTTCAGTCAGTGCAACGAGTTCAGCTGCTTGTGCAGAGTAGTGTGATAGTAATGGTTTAGTTATCACTGTCTGTTATTGTCACGACAGCAAATCCTGATGCGTTTGTCCCATCTGTATGCTTTTTACATGAACCATCAACAAACAACACGAAATCTGGTTCTGCAAAAGGTGTCAGTCATGTCAGGTCTTGCTGAAACACACTATTAGTTATTGCCACACAATCATGTGGTTCACAATCTCCTCCAGTAGGGAGCAGTGTAGCTGGATTAAGAGTCACACATCTCTCAGTGATTATGTGTGGTTCAGTCAAGACTTTCATCAAAGAAATTATATTGTGGCATTGTAGTTTTGTTTGTCGGTGTGGCTCTGTTCTGGGATCTCCTTGCTCTTCTACACACCTACGTGAAGAGCCATGAGGGAGAGCAGCTCCCTGCCCAACCATGTGAATACATGGGAAGCCTGAGGCAGAGAGAAGCAGTAAAGAACCCCTGTACAGAACAGAGCAGGCATATGCAGAATTACATAATTAATTAGATACTAGATGGGCACTGAAAGGTGGTGTTAAACGGGCCCGGGGCTAAATAGCTGTTTATTATAAGGCTGCAGCCTCTGCTGCCTCTTGCATACATACACCACTTGCTGCTAATATTATTTTTGTCCCTTTTCAACAAATTGATATGAACAGATCATTTTACATAGCCTATTCACAATTAAGCAAGTGCAGGAGTGTGTGCCTTCCGGCATTTGGTCCACATCAACCTATAGACACATATTTTCATTTCCGCTGTATCTCCAGGCAGAGGAAATTCTTGCGTTTCTCATTCAGGGGAATCCGATCTCACGTTTTCTGATGGACTCTTTTGAATTTCCTTCAGAACTTTTCAAAGTAAAAGCTCTCAGTTAAACACAACCTACTGCTGCAAAATCGTTCTCACGTTTTTATTTTGTTGGCACAATCACTTAAGAAGAAGTGATTATGTGAGTGACTTTCGCTATCATGATTTTGATCTGTTTCAGCACCAGCTGCTATAATAAAAAAAAATGCTGTGCCGCTATCAAATTAATCTGGCCATGAGCCAGATATAATTGCTGGCAGGCCAGCTTTGGCCCGCGGGCTGCCTACCACTGCTCTATGTTATAAAAGCACACTGCACTAATGCTAGGCTGTTATTTAGATGTTCAACAAACTAAATGAAAGCATTCTGTCTAGTCTAAGTGTCTAGTCTAATTGCTTTGACTGATTGCCATGTAGCTTCAAACTGGCACATTGTTACCTGCAGTGAATCACAGCAGAGACAGAAGGAAGGAGGACAGGAGAAAGGACTAATGCCATATGCAGTGCGCTGTCTTTGGCTTGGTACCTTTAGAATTGCCTGTTTTCTTGCATCATCAAGCTTTCTTCCTTCAGTTGAAATGTTATGACCTAGATACGTGACCTGGGGTCGACAAAACTGCAATTTAGCTTTACTAGCTTTATGGCCTTCCTGAGCTAGAAACTGTAACAATATAGTGTCCTGTTAACACTGTTATTTTGTTTCTGACCATAAAAGGATGTAGTCCAAATAAAGCAGAAACTTACTGCCTCTTGGCAGTAAGTGATTGGAATTTAGCCAGGTTTTGTTTGGTGATTTGGACAGAAAAGCTCAGTAAATCTGCACATGTACACCTACATAGCCATCTTTGTCGCAGGATAAATCTGTCAGTCTCAAAAGGTGCTTGATATTTAGAAAAATTGTTTTTATATTTGGGTACCTGTAGTACACAGTGCAATGGAGCTCATCTGAATCTTAAAGAATGGCTTTTGGGCTTACTACATTTTTAGCTTTGTCCATTAAAGATTTTACAACATTCTGTGGTCCTTTGTGGATCCAACCAAGGGAAAAGTAATAGTTTATTATAATGTGTTCCAAGAAAGCAATAAAACCTTCATCGCCATCTCACTATTTTGAAACCATTTTTACTTGGAATAACTCCAATTCCCAAGGTTGATATAACATCTCTATCAAGCAAATCAGCTGAACAACTGATTGAGACAATGATCTGTTATTCAGTTTAACGTCCTTATTCACAGTCAACAAAATGTACTGCAGCTGAAACATGTTCTGCCAAAGCATTACCAGTAGCTGAGCTTATCAAAATGGTATCATTTGACATTTTTAGACCCTGGGAGTGTTTTTAATCTTAAAACTGGTCTATCACAATGAAACTTTACCAGTCACCCTCCAGAATTACTTTACATATGCACTGCTAATACATAACACAAATTCACTTCATCTCATTTTGATTGTCTGATTGCTTTTTGTGCGTTTCTACCTGATTCTGCCAGGTCCATAGTCAGTCATGCCTGGTCATCATGTCCACCTCCTTTCCGTCCAGGCTATGCACAATTTTCATATGTTATTTCATCACTAAAGCTGAGCTGGGACCAGCAATGGAAAAAGGGCTTACGTGACCTTTGAGGTGGTATAGGGCCCCGTGGCCAGAAGAGTGCCCCCTACACTCACTGCTGCTAGTGGTGGAAAAAAATCAATACAATACAATAAAATGATGAAAGGGAGCTCTCTACATTACACATCATAATAAGCATAGTGGTTATTTAATTTTGTCATTTATTTTGGAACATCAGCTGCCCTGATTGTTCCGCTCGCTCGGATCTCCCGTGACATCTGACCCTGACTGACCCTGTGACGTCACGCTGGGTCAGCTTGATTTATTTGTCACAACAGGTTGTAATGAAATTTAGTTTGTAACTCTCTTCTGCTACGTAGCAGATAATATACATATATAAGCAAATAAACTATAATCAGTGGAGCAGTGCTGAGGATGACTTTGAGCTTAAGAGCCTGATAGCTTGGGGTAAAACCTCTTTGCAGTCTGGTGGTGCAGCAGAGAGCTGAGTTTGTTGATCAGCTTCGTGAGGGAGATTGTGTTGAATGCTGAGCTGAAATCCACAAACAGCATTCTGATGTAGGTGTTTTTCTCAAGGTGTGTGAAGGCTGAGAAAAGGGCAGTGGAGATGTCTGGAGTAAGTCCTTATAAATCCTTTCTGGCACAGAAATATTAAGCTTCAGCACACACAAACACAAAGCCACACACGTGCACAACTATGCTGAGAAATAGGTGCATGTACTCCAAGACTTTGTTTCACATCGTAACACACACACACAAACGAACCACAGTGTTCAAACATGTTTGAAACCATTATTGTGCTTCCTCTTTTGTTTTCACTTAAATTACATGCACACACACCTCTGGCATTTTCCCTTTTCACACACTCTTGTTTTAGTACAACAGATGTCAAACATACAGTAAGTGTTACAAATTTGTGAATGACAGATTATAGTGTATATTAAGTGGAAATCTGGTGCATTTAGAAAAACACAATAATCCATTAGAGAATATGTACATTTAAATGTAAAAATGCTTATAAGTAAAGTGGTAACAATGGTGATGTGAATGGTTGTCATTTTAAGAGCATTGTATAAATGTCCATCAAATCTTCTTCATCTTCAAATCTCCTGTACTTATTGACATGTGCATGTACACACTCAAACAGCAACATTGGGAGTTTGAACTTTTTTACACATCTTTCCGAACAGCAGGCCTCAGATTTACAAGAACCCCAGAAGACCAAACAGGAGTCGATGGGGGAGTGGCCTCCTTTGTGTGCCAGGCCACAGGGGATCCACCACCCAACATCGTCTGGAACAAGAATGGCACAAAATCCTAAACGAGAGATTTGAGGTATGATGCTGAGATGCTAATGAAGGTAGTGTAATTTTGTGTGTTTTCTATGATAGGATTGATTTCTTCTCATGCTAAAATGCTCTAAACTGAACTGGTTACCATCCCACAACAGAGCTACAACAGAGGTTCATTGGCTGTGCGGATCGGTTCTGTAAAACAGTGGCTGCTGCAAAAATAAGAATGACTGTTGTTCCCATTAGTTTCTTTGTTTTTTAATATAACTTTCTCGCAGCAGACATTTTTGACTTTGCAAGCATACGCGTAACGCATAACATGCTGTAGAACTGCTAATGGACAGTTAATTATTAGTATTGACAGAAAAATAATTGGCAACTGTTCAATTAATTGTTTAAAGGAAAAGTTTTGGGAAACACAATTATGCTTTCTTGCCAAGAGTTAGATGAGGAGATATATACTGTCACTCTCAGCATGTTTGACCTTTAAATACAGTATACTGCCAAAGTTTGGGGCACCTGCCTTTACATGCACATGAAGGTTAATGACATCCCATTCTTAATCCGTAAGGTTTAATCTGGAGTTGCCCACCCTTTGAAGCTATAACAGTTTCAACTCTTCTGGGAAGGCTGTCCACAAAGTTTACAGTTAGGTTAGCCAGATTCAAAACCCCGGTATTGCATGCTGACTCACTCAAAGTTACTAAATGGAATAGTGCCATCATTAATGGTGTCAGATACACCTGTGCTTTTCCTTTAAAGAGAAGGGCACGCTGTGAGAACGATGTTAGGGTTTTAGGTTTTTCTTGTCCTGTCCTGTCAGTCAGGAGTCGATGTGGGATTTCTTTTTATTGGTTTTCAGTCAGCGAAAACCTTCTCATAATACAGAACCCCGATCTACATGCATAACCGTATGCTAGCACATTTAAAATCTACAATCCAGTATTTCTGATAAACGCATTGTTACATATACTGAATATGAAAAGGACATAAGAGATAATATAATGTATTCTTACTAACTCTCTTCTCCGTTCTTTCAATTCATTTCAAAATTACTTATAATGAGTGCATTGCTTGTCTGGTGCCACCTGAAGTCCATTATAATGTGTGTAGCGATTGATCCTAGACTGTTGATCATTGATCTTCACAGGCTCTGTCCACTCGGCTTCTCTCTGCAGACAGAAATTCATTATTGAGTTGCAAACAAAGTTGATGGTAACATCAAAACCAAACCAAAAAGATGTAAACACAACATATTATCAGCTTTTAAATTGTAATGGTAAATAGTTGCCTATACAAACAGCAGACACAGAGCATCATTAGTATTCTTTTGAAGTTGTGTTTGATGAATGTCATTTCAATGTTCACTCTCTTTTAGCTCCTCCGGAGGGAAATATTTGGCTCTTTAACTGCTAAATGTTCCACTATGTTCACCAGATAGTCGCTAATTTTCCATAAAACCTGCTAGGGCATAAACAACCAAGCGATGAACCAAAACAGTGAGCTTTAATTCTCTGTAGGTTCGTCGCTGCAAGTGACACCTTTTACTTTACGCATTTTGACCCATTGTTAATCTATTATACTGACTAAAGCCGCTGTCTTTTCCCTCTTACAGGCAACGGAGTTTGACAACGGGTCCGGCTCGATCCTGAGGATCCAGCCACTGAGGACTACCAGAGACAAGGGTATTTACGAATGTCACGCCTCCAACTCTGCAGGAGAAATCACCGCCTCCGCCAGACTAAGTGTGCTACGAGGTCAGTGTGAACACACATGCAAGCTTTGTTTCCATTCAGCTTGCTGTGAAGAAAATTGCAAATCATTATACTTGGAATCCACATAAAAAACGCAGTCTTTACACAACACTTTGCTTATTTCGTAAATGCGTTTTGTGTGTATCACCTGACTGTGACTGTAACTGACAAAGCAGACACACTCTATTGGTTCTGCGCAAAATTGAATAATGAATTCTAAAGTAGTGTATTGCACACTTTTAATTGAAATGTACTGCTATGTACACAAGAGTGTAATAACATGTGGTTTGCAAACACTTCAAACAAATAAGGTGCTTTTTACCAGCAGTATTCCCTTTACACAGTAACAATAAAATATATTTCTTATCAACTCAGTACACATCACTGGAAGAGAGGCGTGAATTAATTAATGCATTAATGCGTCATTTACGTGTCATTTACTTAACTATGCGTTAATAACGTGTTAATTTAACGTGCAAGTCCTAACTATTAACTACTATTTAATAGGGCACAATCCATAATTAAAGCTGCAAGCAGTATTGGGCGGGCCCTCATGTGAAGCACGTCGATGAGTGCCGCAGCTCTGCCTAAGTGGGTCTGAATTTTACGTGAAAAGGACTTAAAAGTCTCTTCAGGTGTCCCCTATGTAGCACTAGAGAGCACCTGGTAACTATAAATTATGTCTCAGTATGTCAAGTGTGGAACACATTGTGAAAATCACATGATGATCGTCACACAGAGCTTACTTCCTGTTGCCAGTAGGTGGCGCTGCGACTATAACTGAATATTTGCTTGTAGCTGTGCTGTATGTACAGTGAAGTTACAATACTGTTTCGTGGGGAATCATTGATTTTGTAAAATGGGCCAATGGGTGCTGTGGGATTCAAAAAAGGAATATAACAAAAAGAGATCCTCAAAAGGAGGATTAACAACTCTAACTACACAGGAAAATATATAAGGGTAAATCAAAACCTCTCTAACTAAATTACTATGAAGGCCATTTGAGAGTTTGTGAAAAAATGTTGCAAAAAATGTGCAGAGATGTCAAAATATAAAGTTAAAACTGCTGGTTAAATGGTAAATATATAAATATACCTAGTGTCTGCTCTACAAGTAGTAGTAGTAGTAGTAGCATGAATGTAACTAAACCCGCTGAAAAATGTGACAAAGCATAAACAATGAGAGTTTTAGTATCAGTCTTTTATTTACTATAACAACAAAAGTTACTGTAACAACACAAGTTACTGTAACAGCTACTTTTGAATAGTGTTAAAAAACATCTTGTATGAAATAATTCAAATTAACACAATTGAAACATCTGTTGGGATGGGAACCACCGCACTACACTACCAAGCTGAATATGTGAGTAATGTCCAGCTCTGTTTGACTCATCTTTAATCTTTCCAGAGCACCAGTTGCCCTCTGGGTTTCCCTCCATAGACATGGGTCCCCAGCTGAAAGTTGTTCAGCATTCTCAGACCGCCACCATGATCTGCGCTGCTAGCGGCAACCCTAACCCAGAAATTACCTGGTTCAAGGATTTCCTGCCGGTCAATACGTCAAGTAACAACGGACGAATCAAGCAGCTCCACTCAGGTAACCAATGCTTTTATCCCTCCAGTCCCTTAAATCCTAGTTTTTATTTCTACCTTAAGGTTTTTTGTCCTCCCACTTTGCTTGTATCCCTTGTTCAATATACACTCTGTCTTATCCTCCTTCTGCTCACGCCCACAACCTAATTTTTATTTTCCGTTCCTACAAAGTTTCTGTTGTTCTTGCCCTCATTCACCCCTTTTCTTATGCTGCTTCGCACTCCTGCTGCCGTTGTTACTCCCTCAGTTATTTGTTTCAGCATTGCATGAAGACTACGTTCTCAGTAGCGTTGTAGTACTCGAGACCCGCTTTGGTCTTAAAACCAGTTTGATGGTCTTGATTTTGCTGTCTTTCCATGTTTTTGCGTTTTACTTTGGTAGATCTGTCCTTGTATGTTCCTGTGAACTTTACTTCCTGTTTATTTTGGTCATCTCCTGTACCTGGTGTGCTTGTCCAGCTTTGTCTGATTACCTGATGTATCTCAGCTGTGCTTCCCTCCCTGCTCGTTTACCTGTGTATATATTGTCCTCAGTTTTCTTCAGTCTTTGTCACGTCCTTTTATTGTCTGCGTTGAAGTTGAGTGTCCTGCCTTGTTTCCTGGCTTTTTATCAGTGCTTTTATTGTTTGTTTTTGTTTTCTTCCCATTTCTGAATCAGGAAGCCGACCCTTGTTTTAGCTCACTGTTTAGCCTTGTGTTTCTCAGAGTTCAGCTTGTTTTTGCTGAAAACTCCCTCAGATTCATTTCTTCTTACATATGTTGATGTATTTATAGACTATACCAATTATCTGACATCTTCCACGTCTGTGTAATTGCTCTTTCTTCCTCACTATCTTTCTATGTGACTCTCTCTCTCCTCTCTATATCTTCTACTTTTCCTCTCCATCCCTCCATCCATCCAGGTGCCCTCCAGATAGAGATGAGTGAGGAGTCAGACCAGGGGAAGTATGAGTGCGTTGCCACCAACAGAGATGGGACACGCTACTCCAGCCCAGCTAACCTCTATGTCAGATGTAAGATGGGGGTTAAAAACCAGCCTGTCCTGTGGGAACCAGAGTCCAATGGATGTGACAATGGATGTGTAGATTGCGACATCTATTCCAAGAAAATATTCATACGTTTTTTTACAAAGACATCTTCTGCTAGGAATGTGTGTTTATCAATCAATGTGATGAAACTTACATTGGTTTTATAATTCTTAGCTGTATAGACATAAAACAGGATGGTTTTAAAACGAGAGCTCCCAACACCATGAATAAAACATTTTGATATCACATGCGCCCTAGTGGTCTTATAATAAATTATAATCATACAGACCCTGGTTGTCATTCACTGCCCTGCAACTCGGTGAACAACACAGTCACGAATTTATAATGACCTCACTTTTCTCCGTGTTTTCATTGCTATCTGGTCCAGTGCGTCGTGTCCCCCCTCGCATCTCCATCCCACCAGCAAACAGCGAGATCAAGCCAGGGGGGAACATCAACATCTCCTGTGAGGCAGTGGGCTCCCCTATGCCGTACGTGAAGTGGATGCTGGGAGCAGAGAACCTGACGCCTGAGGATGACATGCCCATAGGCCGCAACGTCCTGGAGCTGACTGACGTACGCCAGTCAAACAATTACACGTGTGTCGCTATGTCATCACTTGGTGTGATTAAGGCGGTGGCACAGATTATTGTGAAAGGTGGGTTTATTAGCATGTATATGAGGAGGCTTATGAGTGCAGGAAGTGATGGTTTGACCTTTCCCTCGGTGAGACTTTGGTTCTGACTTTATTCATAAGATCATTTTAAGGAGGACAAAACCAGTAGAGCCAGTTGAGGTGGTTCGGGCATCTGGTAAGGATGCCCCCTGGACGGCTCCCTAGGGAGGTGTTCCAGGCACGTCCGGTTGGGAGGAGACCTCGGGAAGACCCAGGTGGAGGGATTATATCTCCACACTGGCCTGGGAACGCCTCGGGATCCCCCAGTCGGAGCTGGTTAATGTGGCTAGGAAAAAAAGAAGTTTGGAGTCTGCTGCTGTAACTGCTGCCCCAGCGACCCGACCCCGGATAAGCAGTTGAAGATGGATGGATGGAAAACCACAGCATAGAATTCTTCTCTCTGGGAATGAGCACTGGGACTATGTCTAGTACACTAAAAAGAAAATTTACATCACAAAAGAAATATGATGTAAGACTAGTAGGTAAAGTAACTTCCATCGCTCTGTTTTTCTATATACCAAATATCCATCCATCCATCGTCAACTGCTTATCCTGCGTACAGGGTCGCGGGGGGCTGGAGCCAATCCCAGCTGACATTGGGCGAAAGGCGGGGTACACCCTGGACAGGTCGCCAGTCCATTGCAGGGCATCTACCAAATATATGTTAACATATACGTATAATATATTTGGCATATACTATATTTACTTATACACTGTATATATATTTATTGTATATACATATGATCCAACAATATTCAAAATCAGAAAAGGAATTTAATCAATTAATTACAGTATGTGAAAATAACACATTCAATTAAATATGGCCTACAGTCTCTGAAGTGAACTAGGAACTAACTATATTTGTTGAGTTTATATATTTGTCCAATTCTTGTAATTGTTGTGTAGAGTATGTCAACTGTATAATTTTAGGATACTGAGTCTATCACATGATTTCCTAACTATAAAGGTGTAAGTGTGAAAGATCTCTCTCTCTCTCTCTCTTCTGTCTCAGATCTGCCGAATGCTCCTGGTACCCCTGTGGTGACTGAGAGAACCGCAACAAGCGTTACACTCACCTGGGATTCTGGCAACCCTGAGCCTGTTTCCTACTATATCTTACAGGTGTGTAACAGATGCAGAAGGGTTATTGCATTATAGCTAAAGCTGCAGTATTTGGACATAAACTGTTATTGACTGCCTAAATCAGTAAGTAGGGCTGCAAAAGAAAAATGTTCATTGTCTCTCCTGATATTAATAAAATCACCTCAAATTGCTCAAATGTAATCTGGTGTTTTAGGAGTACTCTCTGCCCACAAGGACACACACAATGAAATGAACAATGAAATAGAAACTGCTTCACTAAAGGGATGACTCAGTACTCCATTCACAAAAAGCAGGACACCAACACCTACCTGTACATTATATGTGTAGTTCTGTATTTTTTGGCATACATCTTGGTTGGTATGAATATATTCCACAAGTGTATGAATGTTAGTTTCTGTTTGAGCACTTAGGCTCAGTGTATGAATGTGTGTGAATGGTGAATGCAATGTAGTTTAAAAGCACTTTGAGTGGTCACAAAGACTTGAAAGGCTCTATACAAATACAGAGCATTTACACTGACATAGAGCTATATGTAGAGCTTTAAATCAGCATATTTTTGCCCTCTCTTGCTTCTTCCTCTCTTACTTCCTCCAGCACCGTGCCAAAGGTATAGAACCATACAAAGAGATTAATGGCATCACCAAACCACACTACAGCGTGGGCGGCCTCAGCCCATACTCTCACTATGACTTTCGGGTAGCTGCAGTTAACACCGTTGGCCAGGGCCCCTCCAGCGAGGTGGTGGAGGTTCTCACAGCCGAGCAAGCTCCCTCCTCGCCCCCTCGACGGGTCAGTTTCATTGAACAAATCAGAGTCAAAGAAATTTTATTCGTTCATCGATATTGCATCTATCATTTGAAATTGGCAATTTGTTCCTGCATGACAAGTAAGTTGACTTGAATGCTTAGCTGTAATTTCAATCTATTGTTATTGTGTATCATAGAATAACTTCACCTCAAGCTTGCCTGTTGTTCTGACTGACATAACAGTGTGTTACATAAATCCTATTTTAGGTTGCCTTTACTTCCCAACAATCCAACTTGCTTCAGTGTACATTTTATCCCAGGGCAGTGTTGCTGAAGTTCTTCCTGTCTGCCCTGCAGGTCAGAGGTCGTATGCTGAGCACAAGAACAGCAATCATCCACTGGGATGAACCAGATGAACCTAACGGACAGGTGGTGGGAAACAGAGTCTATTACACCTCAAACAACACGCTGCCAGTCAACCAGGTGTGTACCTGCAATTGCTTGGTTTCACTGACTTTTATTAATCACAAATGACTGATAACTTGTCTGTGTGTGTGTCCTTGTGTTGTGCAGTGGGAGAAGCAGATTGTGCGCAGCACGAACTTCACCATCATCCATGATTTGACTCCTAACAAGACTTATTACATCAGAGTGCTGGCCTTCACATCTGAAGGAGACGGCCCCCTGTCCCTGGACCTGCAGATTATGGCCAAGACTGGAGGTTAGAGACAGGAAGCAAGAGAGGGATGTCTTGATGGTTTTGCTTGCTGTTAGACAGACACAGTTATACTGAAAACATATGCACTTACTCTCTGCAAGAATAAAAGACTAATCCTGTTTTTCCTAAATTCTGTAGTTCCATCCCAACCTTCAGAATTTATGGGTGTGGCCAAGTCTGAGACCAGTATCTTGTTGTCCTGGGTAGCTCCACTCCAGGGTGATTCCGACAACCAGATCACAGGATATGATCTGGTCTACCGACGAGCTGACGACACAGAGGAGGTAAGATAAGAGGGAGAGACAGATGGATTGGTAGCTGAGAGGACTGTTTTGCATGACTAATAGATTAATGGATGGTTGGATGGATAAGATTAAAGGACAGATGTGTGAATAGATGGCTGGGTGGGAAAACACAAGAACAATTGATTTTCACATTAAAAGTTAACTCTATATAGGGAATTTAAAGGATGCTTTCACCCTGTGGAATAGTTAATTCAGCCTGTTTCTTTTGTTTTTCTCACAACCTGACGTCTTCCACTGTCCCGTTGTCCTTTTAGACGAAAGTGAGCTTTGAGCCTACCTCCTCTTACCTGCTGAAGTACCTGAAGCCTTTCTCCACCTACACCTTTCAACTGGCTGCCAAGAGCAAGCATGCAGTTGGGGTGTACACCAACGAGATGTCCATTGACACGCCACAGACACGTAGGTCCAACCACAAATACTGTGTGTGTGCAGTGTGTGTGTGCTTGAGAGACAGAGGTTTCCATTCTGACAATCCAAAAATGAGAACTGCCACAGAAACTGAACCACAAATACATGAAATGCCAGATCTGACCATCATATATTTGTTTGTTACTAACAGTAATTGATGAGACATTTGGCAGTTGTTGCTTTTTTGCATTGTCACAAAGGGGCCGTCATGAATCCAAACATTATCTGAATGATTCCCACAGCTTATTCTTGACTGGCTACTCTCTACTGCCTCAGACGACGACATCCACTAAATCCGTGATTTCTGCTGTCAGCAGTCTGTAGTATCTTTCCCGACTTCTTCTGGCTGCATGGTATAAATCCATAGGCTGTTGGCTCTCGTGCTAAATAACACGCGTGTGCGCTCGTTCAGTTGTCCAAATGTCACTTCTCTTCTTACTTCTAATAAACCAGAAGACTACTCAGAGACTGTATATTACTATTATTATTATTCCCTCTTCTTCTTCTTTGTACGTATTCAATGTAGTGACCAGCGTCTCCAATGTAGTGACCACCGGAATTACACAAGCAGAAGAAGAACGCCATGATGACGAAACACGCTCTGTAGCGCTGTTTGTTCGTTGACAGCTACAGTAGACACATGACGATAAAATTTCACGCAATCCAAATAAATTTGAGACTTCAGACTCACTACGATCTGAACAGCCCCATTGTCAGCAAGTTTGACTCGGTTACCTGGGGATTTGAACCCTGGATCTGCAGATCTCTAGAGTAGGTGACTTACTGACTTAGCTACTGATGAGAGGCTCTTCCTACACACCTTCTCACAAGTGGAGGTAGTGACGTCAGTTTGTCAGTTCAAATCTTCCTCATCTTCAAATCTCCTGTACTTATTGACATGTGCATGTACACACTCAAACAGCAACATTGGGAGTCTGAACTTGACTTAACTTTTTTACACATCTTTCCATACAGCAAGATTTACACGAACCCCAGAAGACCAAACAGGAGTCGAGGGAGGAGTGGCCTCCTTTGTGTGCCAGGCCACAGGGAATCCACAGCCCAACATCGTCTGGAACAAGAAAGGCAAAAAAGTCAGCAAGCACAGATATGAGGTACGATGCTGAGATACTAATGAAGGTAGCGTAACTTTGTGTGTTTTCTCTGATAGTATTGACTTCTTCTCATGCTAAAATGCTCTAAACTGAACTGGGAATGGGTTACAACAGAGGGATGTGTGGATCGGCTCTTTAAAACTGAAAACAGTGGAGAGATTATATGGCTGCCAGCATTTAGGTTAGCCAGATTTAGAGCCCAGGTATTGTGCATTCTGACTCACTGTAAGTTACTAAATAGAATAGAGCCATCATTAATGTTGTTAGTTACACCTGTGTTTTTCTTTGATGACAAGGGCCCGCTTTTAGAAAGGTGTATTTTTAATAGAGGTTTGAATCTCTGGGCGCCTCACGATTCGATTACGATTCAGAGGGCTGCAATTTGATTATAAAACGATTATCGATGCATCTTGATGCATTATTTTTTTCTATACAGGATCCCTGGATAATTACTAAGCATTTAATTTGCTAATTAAAATCCAAAAGAAACATCTCCTAATCAGCTTAAAAGGACTAGTTCCCTTCATTTCATTAACAACCAGTTGTCAGACTCCTCTAAAAACTGAAAAATATTTATAAGGATGTACAGTATGTGTACAGGACAGAGCTGTACACCAGTGTAGTCTAAGCTTGTGCCTGATGTTCCCAACACTTGACTAGCAGGTTAGTTAGTAATGACATACAGCTGATAATTAATATTGCTTCGTTAAGTTACTAATTTAGCTAACGACAGAAACTTAAAGCTAATATATTCCTCCGCTAGCTTTCACCGTCACGTTCTGCGCTGGCGGTGTGCCGAATACAGGCTAACATTGGTCTCTCTGTTGTGTGCGCTCCACAGACGGTCCGGGTGCTGCACTTTGGCGAGTTCCGCCTTTTGCGTTTTGTCAACATTGGTATCATTTAAATAATTGATTTCTAGACATTAGTTAATCGATTCATAATCTTCAACATCCGCTTCGTGATGCATCTAAGAATCGATTATTTCTCCCACCCCTAATTGTTAACCCGTTCTCACTCCCCAAGTTGTCACATATGGACCCATGGTCAAGACCCATCGGTGTCAGTTTGTAACGCACTGGAGATCCCTATAGTGTCATAGTTCAACACATTGGGGGAAGCCCTGTAGCGTCAGTTTTTGAAGGTAAAGGAAGGTATATGATAATTAACAGAAAAGACTGATTAAGGAGGTGGTTGGTGTGGATGGAGGGCCAGAACCCGGAAATTGAACCAGGAGACCAGGGTTTGTGTCCCAAGTGAAACAAAAAGTTACACAAAACAGGCATATAATGTTGTATGACGTGAAGGATGTAAAAAGAATGTACCTAAGCGACTGAAAAAAACTGTAACAATAACATAATTTTCACTTCAATTTGCTTCAATATCTTTTATTTTTTCTACATCAATGCATTCAGTAATTTACTTGTGAAAAAAAAGTTATTGAAATTTCAGTGCTGCCTTAGAGTTTTTCTCAGTCGTTTAGACAATAACATTGCTGAGACCAACCTCCCTGTTAAAATACAAGCACATTTCCTGCTTTACAGTACACTCAGCTTGCAGTTTTACAGTAAAACCACATTCAAAACACTACACACATTTCTCTACACACATAAACATAATTAGGGCTGGCCCGAATATCATTGTGTGTTTTTTTTTTTTCACGAGCTACAGCTATGTATTTAATGGATAGAAGCAAATCTTTGTTTTTAACTTTGTTATAGCAAGCCTAGCAGACCCAAGTGCAGGACTAACTTAAAAGGATCGTAGGCCTATATGTGAATCAATGAGTGAAAATCAATGCGCTGCTGTACAGAGCAGGGAGAACCGGGGGAAGGAGAGCGTCTAATACAGGAGGTCCAGAGCAGAATCCGGGAGTAGTATAGCCGGGCGGGTGTCCAGGCGGAGACTGCACGGGATGAGTGGTGTTTCCGGTAGCGGAACTAGATCTAACACCTTATTATGCAAAATTCACTTTTAATTTTAATTATAGCAACCAAATGCTCTTCTTCTACAATCGGCCTAATATAATTAGTCTTATTTAATTCATTGTGTTGCTGTTTGTTTCCAGCCTATAGTTTGATACTGATTAATTTTAAAATGTAGGAAATTTGACTGTTTTGATCTGTAATGAAATTAAGAAATTGTAAAATCAATAAACAACATAACTTCCACACTACTGCTATCATCACTCAGTTTAAAGTGCTCCCCACAGCTGAGGGCTTCATTTTGTTTTCCCTTTGATGTGAACTAGAGTGGTCAGGCGCGTGAAAAAAACCTCATTAATCGAATCTCATAATTGAAAATTGATTGTGTACCCAACGGTTGAATATTCGTGTATTCTATGGGGAAAGCCCATAATGGCAAAGATGGCGGTTATCCTACCCTTCCCGCTATAAAGCCAATCGTCTGCTTTTAACAGCCAAAGCAGAAAACATATTACAGCCAATCGTGTGGTTCCACTGACGTAAGGGTCTGTGTTACTTCTACTGCACATGCGCAGAAGTGGTGACGCATGCAATAACGCATAAACTACTGTTTTGTTATCTCGAGAACTTGAGAAAATTATCATAATAAACAGAGTAAACATTTTTTTTAAATTGATGGCCGCTTAGGGCTTCTGTACTTTTCACTGGAAGAGGAAAACATTATTTTGTCATTAATGACTTCAAAATTATAACATATACTATCTAGTTGTACTTAACAACGAGATTAGTAGATGTCGAGTTTTGTAACATTTATTTTATCTGGTTTATCAAAGCCTCCGGAAAAGCACTGACTACTAAAGAATATTGTCTAATTGAGCAATCCAAATTAAATTTTGTTTTAAAATTTAGACTTATGCTTATACAGCATTTTCCAATAGAGAGGTTACCTAGTGGCAAGTCCTCTGTTGCTTTGAGGATTACCCCTAATCCTTTGTCATTACTAATGTTACTCGCTGCAAGTACAACTTTATAACAGCAGGTGGTATTTTTATCCCATTTAGTAGGGTTTAACCTGAACCTTTTTAACTATGGTACAAATATCCTGAATATGAAAAGGACCTGACTTGACCCCTCAGCTTTGTTTAGCAAATTAAAAACTAGGAAAAGACCTTGAAAAATGTGTCTGAAAATGACTTGCAAACAAAGTTGATGGTAACTAAACCATAAAAGATGTAAACACAACATTGACATATTACCAGATTTTAAATAGAAATGGTAAAAAGTTGCCTGTATAATGATCCAGCAGACACAGAGCAACATTAAGATTCTTTTGAAGTTATGTTTTTAACCACCTGACGTAAGTTCAATGTTCACTCTCTTTTAGCTCCTCCTGAGGGAAATATTTGGTGTCTTTAGCTGCTAAATGTTCAATTATGTTCACCAGATAATCGCTAACTTTCTCTAAAAGCTGCTGCGGCCATAAACAATCAAGCGGTGAGAGTGAACCAAAACAGTGAGCTTTAATTCTCTGTAGGTTCGTCACTAAGTGACACCTTTCACTTAACGCATTTTGACCCATTTTTAATATATTATATTGACTAAAGCCGCTTTAACATGTTTTCCCTCTGACAGATAATAGAGTTTAACAACGGATCAGGCTCGGTCCTTAGGATCCAGCCACTGAGGACTATCATAGACGAGGTTATTTACGAATGTCACGCCTCCAACTCTGCAGGAGAAGTCACTGCCTCCGCCAGACTGAGTGTGCTACGAGGTCAGTGTGAACACACATGCAAGCGAGAGTTTCCATTCATTGGCGTGAAGAAAATTGCCAATCATAATACTTTGAAGCCACATAAAAAACAGTCTTTATACGACACTTTGCTTATTTCATAAATGTGTTTGTGTGTATCACCCGACTGTGAAGGTAACTGACAAAGCAGACAAACTTTATTGGTACTTATGTTTAACATTCCTCTAATTTAATGTTTGCATCCAGAAGGAATACTACAACACTAGAGTGGTTTTAAATCAGTTGACTTCATAAAGTCTTCGTAAAGTGTAAAGCATATCATTATATAGGTAGAAGGTCTTTAGTTTAAGATTATAACTGTCGGTGGGGATTGTATCACTGGATGGAGTACACAGGTATAATCGAAGTCAAAATCAGGTTTTTATACATGAAACTTGAGGATTGGAGGGATATGTCCTCAGTAGGGCTGATCCCGAATAGAAGACCCGATGCTTCGATGGGCGGAGCCTGATTCGACTGTCAATCTCACACTCGAAGCTTCACAGCGAAACGAGGATCATGCCATTTTGACTGTATGGGGGTGCTCAACGTACCAGTTTTCTCCCAATAAGTTAATATACAGCCTATTACAATATAAATTTAAACGTTTAATAAATAAATAAACATGTGAAAAGAAAAAAACTTTCAATAAATGTTTTTAAAGTGCTGAATAAATCAAAAATTGTAACCGTAACCATGGGGGGTCAGTGCACATGTGTAGGCGTAGCGTGCCTGTGTGTAGTGGCAGAAGAGGAACACTGGCTGAAGAGACGGAGCCCCAGCTTCACAGGTGTTGTGCCAAGTTGTCCACACCTTGCGGGACTTTCGGAAAATTTGTCACCATTGATGAACCACACAAAGAATATTATATTGTTAAATAACAGGCTAGACACGCGAGTAACCATGTAGTGCACGCACTTGTCTATGATATAGAACGTGTATGTATGTATATGCATGCGAAGTATTACATTTTGGCCTAGGCGGCTTCTCATACTTGTCGGCAGCACACAAATCTCTACACAAGAAAGACCGGTGAATGGGTCTTCAGAAATTTACAGTGTAAGTTACACTGACTGACCTTGGAAAAGGTATCATGTAAATATGCATATAGAAATATTCAAATGTATGTGCAATTATTTATGGAGACAATTCACAATAAATGTATTGCAACAGTAGACAAATCTACTGAGTGCAAAGAGCAGTGTCAGTGTTGGAGCTCAAACCCTGGCCCACTTCCCCAACTTTACACTGGTATTAACAAGGCCAGTTACAAAAATGTCCAAATGTCTAAATAAATGCTACACAGTACACAAAACCTGCAAGGCAATCACAAAATGTGCTCTGAGGCATGTGGCACAGAGGCAAGCTAATCAGTTATAAGACCTGAACTACATGCTGCGATTGAGAGTTTGTAAAAAATAAAGTTAAAAGTTCTGGATAAATGGTTAAAATACCTAGTGTCTGCTCTACAAGTAATAGTAGTAGTGGTAGTAGCATGAATGTGAACTTAACTTAACCCACTGAAAAACGTGACAAAGCCTAAACAATGAAAGTTTTAGCATCACTGTCTTTTATTTACTGTAACAACAAAAGTTACTGTAACAGCTACTTTTATATATTGAATAGTGTTTAAAAAAACCATCTTGTATAAAGTCCATTCAAATTAACACAATTGAAACATCTGTTGGGATGGGAACTACAGCGCTACACTACCAAGCTGAAGATGTGAGTAATGTCCAGCTCTGTTTGACTCATGTATTTAATCTTTCCAGAGGACCAGTTGCCCTATGGGTTTCCCACCATAGACATGGGTCCCCAGCTGAAAGTGGTTGAGCATTCTCGGGGCGCCACCATGGTCTGTGCTGCTAGAGGCAACCCTAAACCAGAAATTACCTGGTTTAAGAATTTCCTGCCGGTCAATACATCCAATAACAACAGAAGAATCAAGCAGCTCCACTCAGGTAACCAATGCATTTATTGCTCCATTCTTTACCTTCGCTTCAATCCTAGTTTGCTTTTATCCCTCTTTCAATATCCACTTTCTCTTATCCTCCTTCTGCCGATTTTTGTAAACTCTTCAAGGCCTTAAAAAGTGAACTCCCAAGTTTCTCTGTTGTTCTCCAAACTCTCTTTGGTCTTCCTGGAGCAAATCACCGTCACAAAGGGTTTAATTATTTTCTAACTAAAAACATTTTGAATTAACAGCATCAGTGTGCAACATGTCCCTAGTCATATCTTATTACATTTCTTTACATGCAACATTTGCAAGGTAAACCCAGGTGCTCACTGCTGCAGGGACAGACTGGGATTAAACAATGGCCCTGGACTTTGATCCAGACCTGCCCACCAGAACGTTCCAACGTATACTCCACCACTGGCGCTAATGAACTCACGTACAAACAGGTCCAGCCTCTAATACAACCACCTACCAGCATCACAGCCATTGATCACTAGGCTGCAGCACACCCTGGCCGTAACCAGCTATGAGGTCACATAGCGAATTTCAGGGTGGGTGAAATAGGGTGAAGCGTCTCCCCATCAAGACAGACAATGTGTGCATTTACGCACGAGCCACAGCAGCATAACCTCATATTTAAATCTCCCGACAAGCTGACTGGATCATCGGATCTAATGTTAAATAATATGCTGTGTTCTTCTATACACCCAAAAGGTCACACACACACAGTCCAGTCACACTGGAGGAGGTGCTGCGCTCTACATAAATACAATTTTTAATAGGCCTAGTGAAACAAAATCGAAAATCAATATGTATGTGGCGTACAGCGTTGATATTGAGGTGGGCCGCCACAAATCAATCAATGTATGGGAACTTTATACTGTTCAGCTGCCCTATCTGTGGCATCACTGTCCTCTCTGTCTAATCTTTCACCCTTGAACAGGGCTGTGGCAACTTTCTCTTCCCGGTCTTAGCATCGAGTTGGTTACTTTTTTACATGTACTTGCACTTCGGTTAAACTGTGCTTTTCAATTGTCTCTTGTAGCTCGTTTTCCAGCTGTCAGTGTCACTGTGGTGTGTGAGTGAGATGGATGGGGTGGAGCTAAGGGCTCCATAGACGTTCATATGGAATAGACCAACAGGCCTGGGGAGAAGGGGGGTAGGCCCGTGTCGCTCAACCTTCTGCCAACTTTTTCACTTTCCACCAGCCCCGAGTTCGGCCGGCCCACCAGGATTTTTCCCGGTACTCCAGATGGCCAGACCGGCACTACACTTCTGTGATTAAACAATCAAATGACTTCCTTATTTCATGGAAAGTGTGTCTTTGTGTGGGTGTGAAACTGACTCACAGACATTGTATCCATGTGAAAATACATTCACAGAATTTTGTTAAATTAAAAAAACTAATTACTTGGAAGAACTCACATTGAACAAATTCCTTTCCAGTCAAGCAACTTAATCCATATCAATCAGTTTTTCATTAGCATCAGTAGTGTGTAGTGTGTAAAATACTTCCAGCCCTCTTTCTACTTCCAGGGACCCAAAATCTCTTGTGATTAGACACCCAACTCCCTGGCTTCTTCTTCTTCATCCTAGAGGTAGTTGGCCTCAATCTGACCTGTGCACCTGCATCCTTTCCAAGAATTACATTAACATTCTCCTCTCCTCTCCTTTCCTTTCCCACTCCTTCACTTATTAAATTATTCTTTCCTGCACTCGTCATTCACTCACCCACTTATACTCTCTTCACTCAATGGCGATCAAGTTTCAAACTACTAGACATTGATTGTACGTTGTAGTATGTATTTCTTAAGCCTGGTTACTACTGCTTAGAAGTGAATTATATAAATCATGTTTGATGTTTTGTAATTTTGCAATAAGGGCTGTAATTTCTTTGTTTATATTTACTTTAGTCAATGATGTCCTTCCCAGAATGCTTTATGACAACGTCCAGAGAATATGCCTGGGATATATAGTTGATAGATACTTTTCTTTTATCACAGTAAGCTGAAAATCTGAGGGTTTGGGACTGTTGGTTGAACAAAACAAGCACTTTTGGTCCTGGGATATTTTTGATTAAATGATTAATGGATTATTGAAGAAAATACTCAGATGAATTAGTAATTAACACGCACAAATGTGCACATACATTTCTTCATTGTTTTTTACCATTACTTTCTCTCTTATTACTGATAAAAGCCTCAAACAACCACTTTTTTGATTAAGTTTTTATTTTACCAACCCATCTCTAAAGAACCTCTGGTTGACATTTTTGACGTTTTTTCTGTCACAAAAAAGCATTGGTCCTTTCCCAAGTCTTTGAGTATTTTGTTCCTTTTTTATCTGTTGGCCTTGATCGAGGTCGGTTGATGATCTTTATCTCCTTATTGGGTGTGTTTTAAAATGACATCACACTCCTGATCCCATTGATGGATGCGAAAGGGTTGGGGATATTTTATTGGCAGGCAACATCTTTGTAACATTTTATCCTTGAAGACGAAAAAATGATTAGCTCCATAGTATATCTTAATTTTCAGCAAAGACTTTTCAGAATACTGTAATTTTCACTGGACTTCACATTTTGGTTTATTTGTTTCTGCCTTGCATGAAGACTGCATTCTCTGTTTTTGTAGGCTTTGTATCTGTGCTTTTATTGTTTGTTTTTGTTTTCTTCCCATAGCTAACTCAGGAAGCTGACTCTTGTTTGGGCAAATTCTTGCTGACAGTGGTAGAAATGTGTTAATTTGTCCCAAAAGTTTGGCTGAAAAATCCCACAGATTCATTTACCCTTTGTGCAGTTCTAACCATTTCTGTTTTGATGTATCTAGACTATACCCAGTTATCTGATGTCTTCCACATTTGTGTAATTGCTCTTTCTTCCTCACTATCTTTCTATGTGACTCTCTCTCTCCTGTCCCTATCTTCTACTTTTCCTCTCCATCCCTCCATCCATCCAGGTGCCCTCCAGATAGCGATGAGTGAAGAGTCAGACCAGGGGAAGTATGAGTGCGTTGCCACCAACAGAGATGGGACACTCTACTCCAGCCCAGCTAACCTCTATGTCAGAGGTAAGATGGGGGTTAAAAACCAGCCTGTCCTGTGGGAACCAGAGTCCAATGGATGTGACAATGGATGTATAGATTGCGACATCTATTCCAAGAAAATATTCATACGTTTTTTTACAAAGACATCTTCTGCTAGGAATGTGTGTTTATCAATCAATGTGATGAAACTTACATTGGTTTTATAATTCTTTGCTGTATAGACATAAAACAGGATGGTTTTAAAACGAGAGCTCCCAACACCATGAATAAAACATTTTGATATCACATGCGCCCTAGTGGTCTTATAATAAATTATAATCATACAGACCCTGGTTGTCATTCACTGCTCTGCAACTTGGTGAGCAACACAGTCACGAATTTATAATGACCTCACTTTTCTCCGTGTTTTCATTGCTATCTGGTCCAGTGCGTCGTGTCCCCCCTCGCATCTCCATCCCACCAGCAAACAGCGAGATCAAGCCAGGGGGGAACATCAACATCTCCTGTGTGGCTGTGGGCTCCCCTATGCCGTACGTGAAGTGGATGCTGGGAGCAGAGAACCTGACGCCTGAGGATGACATGCCCAGGCCGCAACATCCTGGAGCTGACTGACGTACGCCAGTCAAACAATTACACGTGTGTCGCTATGTCATCACTTGGTGTGATTAAGGCGGTGGCGCAGATTATTGTGAAAGGTGGGTTTATTAGCATGTATATGAGGAGGCTTATGGTGAGGGAAGTGTTGGTTTGACCTTTCCCTCGGTGAGACTTTGGTTCTGACTTTATTCATAAGATCATTTTAAGGAGGACAAAACCAGTAGAGCCAGTTGAGGTGGTTCGGGCATCTGGTAAGGATGCCCCCTGGACGGCTCCTTAGGGAGGTGTTCCAGGCACGTCCGGTTGGGAGGAGACCTCGGGAAGACCCAGGTGGAGGGATTATATCTCCACACTGGCCTGGGAACGCCTCGGAATCCCCCAGTCGGAGCTGGTTAATGTGACTAAGGAAACGGAGGTTTGGGGTCTGCTGTTCTAACTGCTGCCCCAGCGACCCGACCCCGGATAAGCAGTTGAAGATGGATGGATGGAAAACCACAGCATAGAATTCTTCTCTCTGGGAATGAGCACTGGGACTATGTCTAGTACACTAAAAAGAAAATTTACATCACAAAAGAAATATGATGTAAGACTAGTAGGTAAAGTAACTCCCATCGCTCTGTTTTTATACATACCAAATATATGTTAACAATATATTTGGCATATACTATATTTATTTATGCACTGTATATAAATTTATTATAGATACATATGATCCAACAATATTCAAAATCAGAAGATAAAATTAATTTAATTACAGTTAATTACAGTATGTGAAAACAACAGCTACTTGAAACAGTCTTTGAAATGATAAACTAACTACATTTGTTTTGTCCAATTAAGTTTATATTTTGACCAATTCTTATTATTGTTGTGTAGAGTATGTCCACTGTATAATTCTAGGATACTGAGTCTATCACATGATTTCCTAACTATAAAGGTGTAAGTGTGAAAGATCTCTCTCTCTCTCTCTTCTGTCTCAGATCTGCCGAATGTTCCTGGTACCCCTGTGGTGACTGAGAGAACCGCAACAAGCGTTACACTCACCTGGGATTCTGGCAACCCTGAGCCTGTTTCCTACTATATCTTACAGGTGTGTAACAGATGCAGAGGGTTATTGCATTTGCACACAGTTCTTAAGAATACTAAAGCTGCAGTAGAGTTTTATATGGACATAAACTGTTAACAGCCTAAATCAGTAAGTAGGGCTGCAAAAGAAAAATGTTCATTGTCTCTCCTGATAGTAATAAAATCACCTCAAATTACTCAAATGTAATCTGGTGTTTTAGGAGTACTCTCTGCCCACAGGGACACACACATACATCTATATCTATATATCTATCTATAGGCTGCATGTCGAAGTGTCCTTGGCCAAGATACTGAACCCCGACTTGCCCCTGATGGCTGTTCCACCAGTGCATGAATGTTAGTTTCTGTTTGGGCACTAAGGCTCAGTGTATGAATGGTGAATGCAATGTAGTGTAAAGCACTTTGAGTGGTCGCAAAGTCTAAAAAGGCGCTATACAAATACTTAACATTTACATAGAACTATGCGTAGACCTCTGCACAATATTGGCTAATGCAGCTAAATCAGCATATTCTTCCTCTCTCTTGTCTCTTCCTCTCTTACTTCCTCCAGCACCGTGCCAAAGGGTCAGAGGACCCCTATAAAGAGATTGATGGCATCACCACAACACTCTACAGCGTGGGCGGCCTCAGCCCAAACTCCCACTATGACTTTCGGGTAGCAGCCGTTAACACCATTGGCCAGGGCCCCTCCAGTGAGGTGCTGGAGGTTCGCACAGCCCTCCTTGCCCCCTCAACAGGCCAGAGTTTCATTAAACAAAGTAAAGTCGTAAAATTTTATTCTTGCATCAATATTGCATCTGTCATTTGAAATGAACAAAACAGCTGTTGAATTGGTGTGATGCGTGGATCGCCTCTAACATTATCTGAATTCATCTGTATGCATAAATGGACTGTGTGTGAGACCTTTTGGATGTGTAGAAGAACACAAAACATTATTAGATACTGACCCATGTGAGGAGATTCAAATAGTCAATGAAGTTATGCTAGTGTGCCTCGTGCATAAATGTGCATGGTGTCTCTCTTAATGGGGAGAGCTTCACCATATTTCCCCACTCGTTATTAAGAATGTTTTTATTTTATGATCCGGGCTGCCGTCCACACATCACATTCAACAATAAAAACAACCGTAATATCAAAGGGAAATTTCATTTAGGAATGTGGTTAGAACAGCGCTTACAAAGTGCTTAACAAATGGTGAGGGTCAGAAAGTTTGATTGCACTTTTGATAATCTTAACAAATGCTTACTTATGCATACAAAAGGAACAATGTAGAGACCTGCTTCTAGCATGAGTGGTATTTTCCGGCTGTATGTCACGCCTCTTATAAACGTCACAGCTGCCGAAAAGACTATTCAAAGAATAGTATGAATAGTGTTTATTCTCACTGTTACATATTTACTGACACTATGTATTTTCCATTCTTCCCCAGATGAAATGAAATAATATGAGGAGATACAGAAGCAGAGCAACTCTGACAAATGTGTACCCAAAACCAGCTACTCTGTGATCAGCAATCTTCACCTTTACCTGTCTGATACTTTTGTATATGCATTTGATTGTGCCTCTAATAACAGCATAACGTAATGCCAAAGGTTTTTATTTGTTTATCTTGTTGTTGTTGTTGTGTTTGGACATTGCAATTTGCAATATCCTCAGAACTAATATGCAATCTGTGAAGTATTTCACTCCAGTTTTAGAGCATTTAAAATCACAGAATTTGTTCTCTTGTAAGTGTCAATTGTTTATTATGAGAAATGTTTTGGCTCTCAAGGAGCTTATGACATCCTTGCATTTCTTGAACATCACTGTTTGTCAGTCGATAGGGCTGGAATTAAATGATTATGTTCATAGTTGATTAATCTGTTGATTATTTTCTTGATTAACCAATTAGTTGTCTGAAAAATTCAACTTGTGGTATTCTGTCCGGCTGAAGTCACGTTTCCTTCCTGAGTAAAAGATAAAGATGTGTGTGGTGATGTAACATGATGATTTAAACCCAGTGGCATATCAGATCAATTGAGTCAAAATAAAATGCACTGAAGTGTTGCTTCCACTTTATTTCATGTGAACCCAAATTAAACCCAATTCTTACTGGGAAGAACACGACATGGACAAAAAGAAACTGCAAAATCCATTTCAGTAAGCTCACCATATGTCTATCACAAAATGTATCTTTGTCAGACAGGAAGTTCATCCTAAAAAGCCCAAAGTTGAGTTGGAAAATATATAGTTTTCAAAATATACGTAGCTGTGATTGTATAACAAATTTGAAAAATCATCATAATAAAACATAATTCGGCATTCTAGCTCACATCCATGCTCTCTGCGGGCCCTAAGCCCCCTCCCTCCCCTCCCTGGACGCTCTGGTAGATGGATGCCATGTCAGCGTTTGTTCTGATCTGGTTTGCAAAGTCAGCCATGGTGGGACTCCTCTCTACCTCAGGCACGGCCAGCAGGGCGGCGACAGCGCGCATGGCCGAGCGACGCAGCTCCTCCTGCTTTTCAAACTCCTGCTTCACAGAACCGGCCTTCACCTGCGGGTGGTGGACACGGTGGGGGTTTAATTCACTGTGATTGCATAGTTATCCACAACGTAGTCCTCAATGCTACATGCATTATATATTTTATAAGAAGAAATACACACAGTTCTGGCCATCCCTCTTATCAGTTATGATATTTTTTTTATTTTTTATTTTTTATTTGAATATGTACCTCACATGGATGCCACTCAAATGTTGGAGTTCAGAGGGCAATGCATTACACATAAGCAGTTTATAACAATGTAGCATATTTGCCACTCAAAATTTGACAATAAAATGATACCGTGCCACATTTCTGTTGTAAATGTGTCCAGAGAAAAAATTGCTAAAATGAAATTAGGAGCAAAACAACCTTGCTGTAGCAGAATCTAGGACCAGCTTGCACTTGGCTTTTTCAAACATAACCTGTAATGACATCCATCTCCTTGGACTGGAAGTATCACCTAGGAGCTTACGTATGAAGTAAACTAGTTAGCCAGGCATGCTAATGTTAGTAGCTTGTGTAAACAGACACTGTTTAACTTAAGTTTTCTTCTGTGTTTTTGATTGGACAATTACTGTTTGAGGGATTTAGACTACCTTTTAAGTTAAATAAATAGTGAATGCCCTCAAAACATAAAAAAATGAAGAAGGTTAACAAAGAACAGTTTGTAATACAGATTTTTTTGTTTTTTTCATTCCAAAATAAACATATTATATAAGACAGCCAAATATTCTATATTTTAAACATGTCTGACGAGTCGTGTTTGCAAAGCCTGATGGTCAATTGCTACTGACTTTCAACTCAATTCAATTCAATTTTTTATATAGCACCAAATCACAACTTTATCGCTTTATCATAAAAGAGCAGGTCTAGACCATATATTATTTACAGAAACCCACTTCTTCCCAGACTTCTAAGAGCATCAGTACCTTGGTAGTGCAGGTAGCTTTAAGTGGCTCTATTAGTCTGTCCAGTCTTTGGAGAACAGCAGCAGGACACAGAGAGGCCAGTCTGGCTAGCATCAGGAAAGTCAGCATCTACAACACACACACAAATAACTGGGAGGACTGAGTCAAGAAGATGAAGACTAATGTTTGTAGTTGCTGATTCATATATATAATAATAGTAATAAACTTTATTTATTAGGATATGTCCGAACAATTTTACAAATTAAGAACAATATGAGCAAAGATGACCTAAAGACAATAATTAAATAAGCATCAAATAAATGTAAATATTTCCAACAACTTTCACAACAAGAAATCGTAAAAGACTGTTCTGTTTGTGACCTTGCTGTGTGTGTTATGTGTGACTTAAAGCTCATAGTGAAAATGATGAACTCGATAGATTGTCATGGTTATGCTAACCAGAGTAAGGAGGAGAAAGCTGCACCTACCTCTGATGTGATCTTTTAGTTTTGTATTTTCCAGTATTTTCTACCCACCCTGATATCATAGTGATCTTTGAGTCCTTCCTCGACATGATCTAAGAAGTGCAGGACGTCCAGCCCCTCCAGGCAGCTGTCCAGCAGAGTGTACATACACTCAAACGCTGCTTTACGCACATCCAAACCATCATCCACAGTGTGTTTGAACGGACCCATCTCCACCTGCAGAGCAAATGCAGAATTACACATCTACACATCAGACATGAAGGTTTTCAGCTTCCTGACCCGCCAACCCACCTCTCTGATGAGGTCCTTCCTGATCTGGGTCTCCTTATAGAGGTGAGGCAGCACTGACGCTAGGAGACCACGGATCAGAGATGGTTTGTTATGAGCTGCAGAGTTAAACATCACCAAAGCAACACGGCGCACGTTGATGTCGTCATCCTGCAGGGTCTTCAGGAAGTCACCTGCCAAACAGAGATGACATCATTGCTATAGCTATAAGGAAAATTTAGTGTGTGTTTGTTTTTGTCAGAGCCTATTTATATTTTAGATGTTTGAAGCCAGTAAAACTGAACAGGTTCTGTCTTTTTCAGGTGTTTAGTTCAAGACTGGGATGATTGAAAGATTAAGTCTCATTATTCAAGTCTGTCTGAAAGGCAACACACATGTCCAAAATCACATTGAGATAGTGGGTTTTATACTAAAAAGACAATATTTGTAAGATACACACTTAAATGCAGACTCCTGAATCATTTACCCAATCATTTACATTGGAATGGGATCTCTTCACAGCCAGTATGGACAAGAGAATGATTACAGCGACCAAAAACTCAATGTGCACATGTGCAATGTGAGAACTGCTTTAAAAACACAGTGGAATTAAAAATGCCTCTGTCCCTGTGTTATTATCTCTCATTACATGCTAAGCATGTGTCAAAACTCTTCTTAACCTCGGGGATGGTTACATAAACCATGTCCATCATGTAAAACCACCATGTTAAAGATGCTGTAACTTCCGTTTCAATGTAATTTTCAAACAAACGTAACTACCAAAAATGAACAAACCTTTAAAATTAGAATTAGGTTCAGGTTTGTCCTCCAGGTGTGTCTTACCTATGCAGTCTTTCAGCAGTGAATCTATGGGAGCAGGGTGATCAACAATAGTGAACTTGATAGCTGTCACTACTGTGCTGCGAGCAAGAGGAGAACCTGTGAGGGGGCGGGAAAAGGGTTCTTTAAATTATTGTTTTGTTTGTGCTGCTTTATAAATGAGCCTTTAACAGAACGTTAAAAAGAATGGTGGGCAGCAACAATATCTTCATCACAGTATGAGACAATTACTGGCAGCATAGAGTAACTTCAGAAACTGCCATCTTCATTTGCTTGTTTTGTAATTTAAATGTTCACTATTGTCTCTTTACGACAATGTGACCAGTATTCCTAGAGACACACTGCTCTGAAACAAAGTATTGGATTGACAGACAGAACGATTGGCCACCAACACTGTGCAGCTGTTATTTTAGTAAAGATCAAACCTTGACACACACATTTCCCTCCTCACACGTCGTACCAGCTTTAAGTTGCTGTTTAAGTTTTGGTAACAGCTGGGCAGCGTTGACTAAGGTCAGTTTTCCCAGACATTCAGCCACCAGGTTCCTGGTCCCCTCCTCTTGACACTCGCAGTTCTGAAACAGCAAAGTCCAGATAGAGTCCACATGGGGCGAGAGACTAGGGGCTGGACAGGCACTGCAGACAGAGAGAGAGAGAGAGAAAGTTATTCAGCAAGTGGACAGAAGAGGATGAGTAGAACATTTTACCAAACTTTAAAGGGAATCTGATTAAAGCTGCACTTTGTATGACACAAAGTATGCCTGTTTTACCAGCTTAAATAATAAAGTGGGGCTGCATAAAATATAATGTTGCAAATTCACACATTTTGCCAAAATTAAACTCTGCTTGGTTAAAAACAAACCCTGATTTAATAATGAAATATAAAGGTCAATATTTTTCTTTCACTGCCACTTGATGGCGCCAAATTGAGATGTAGCTTGGTGACGTTTTGTAACACAATAAATTCAGAAAGATATGAGAAAAAAAGGGACAGGTAACACTTAGGAGAAAAGGATGTAATATGCATTCAAAGATTAAAAGTTCAATTAAAACACACTTAAATGGACACAGAAACCCATGAATACACACACCTGATAACTTCTTTGAGGGAGTGCAGCAGCAGGTATTGTCTCCGTGGCTGGGAGGAGATCTCCTTCAGCATGAAGGGCAGGTAGTCGTTCAGGCTGCCGACCGCCATGCTGCCTAAAGCGCAGGACGCTGCCGTCTTCACCTGAAATCACAAACTTGACACTGTTAATATGAAAAAGTAAGTCATATTGTTTCTTCACCTGCCTTCATCCAGGAAAAGGTTTGGCTGAACATACATGCTGAACATGTTCTCAGCTCACCAGGTTACAGGCGAACCAGAGAACCTCACACATTGAACCATCCAGAGATGACTGAATGCTTCACTAAATTAAATGTTGAAAACATAAATATGTTTTTCTAGTTTCAACAGAGAGTATAACTTAAACAGTAACTTTTCACATTCACATATTTGAACGCTGTCCTATTCTTCAGAACATTATTGTCATCTGAGCAAGATTGATGAGGAAAGACAGTGGGATGCAATTGAAAGCTCCGTAAATAGCTATATGTGAACCGTCTCTTTTGATTCTGGCTTATCAAATGTAAACATTTACAGATTTTCTCTGTTTTATATCTTTGTAAATTGGACAATTTTGCCATTTGGACTCATGCCAATCATTATGAATGATTAACTCTGGGCTCTGGGAACATGTTTTTAGATATCTGATAGATGGACTGATAAAACTTAATGAAAATAATCATTATTTGCAGCCTGGGAACTGTGTACATCTTACCTCCTCATTGGTGGAGGAGATGGCCTCCAGGATGACTCCCTGCACCTCCTTACTTCCTCCCAGGCTGCCGCTTCTCCCCACCTCCCCGAGACACAACAGGGCCAGGACTCGAGCAGACTCTGGAGAACTAGGATTCTTTACCTGAGGAGAGCAGGGGGAGATCCAGCAAAATCCGGACAGAAGGTGATGGACATTACGAGTGTACAAACACTGACTCACCTCCTGTATGAGGCTGGACACAGTTCCTGGTGTCTCTTTGGGGCAGACGGAGGACAGAGCAGCCACACAGCGAGCCACAGAGTGGTGGGACTGTCTGTGGATGACGATGCTCTCTGCTGAGGACTGAGAGTTGTGAAACGGATCTGTGAGAGACTTCAGCAACTGACTGAGGAGGAGTGGAGAGCAGAGGAGAGAAGAGGAGAAAACAAGAAGGAGAGGAGAGGAGAGGAGAAGAGGAAACAAGGAAGATAGGAGGGGAGAGGAGAGGAAATTAATATCATGATGTCAATTCCCCCCCAAAAAAATCAATACATTACAACAGTGTTGATAAAACTTCCGGCAAAATGCAGCTTTGTTTTGTTTACAAATCTTTATTTCTGCCTTTATATTTAATGGAGATCTGCCAGATATTTAAAGGAGAATGCTTAAAATCAAAGCAGCAGAGGTCGAGAGATTCTGTCTCTCTGTCTTAGTCTGAGGGTCAAGCTCCAAAACTGTTGGATCTTAAATAAAACAACCAATAGCATCTTCTCATTAGACTCTCCCTACCTGGTAAAAGGCCATGTCTGTCTATCTCTGCACCCCAAGTTTGTAACGCAGACCTGCTATAAAACTCTCACAGCCCAAGCTGAGAAAACCTCTTATGGCATGAATATGGTTATTTTCTCAGACTTGACGAAGCTCCCCCTGAACCACAGAAGACATATTATAACTATTGAGATTGAGCAGGACTCCCTGTGACTAGTGAACTGATTATGTGTAATCAGTAAACCCTTTAAGGGTCATTTTGTAATCAGCTTAACGCCACACACTTGAGACTTGAGGTTCTCCAATCAAAATAGTCTGTAACGTTTAAATATGCTGTTCTATGTATTTACTGTCCGATAAGGGGTTCCTGATCACCTAAAGGAATGTCAACACTGTGAGTTTTGGAAAGTGTTCATGTCACTTGATAAGATAAGTTCTGTTTACAAGCCTGAGGGAAACACTGGATTTTTGCATTCTTGCTTTCTTTTGCAACTTTTAAACCACGAAAATAGTCACATTTAAATATTGTAGAGAGAACTGGCTATCTGCGACTAGCATCCAAAAATATCAGATTCATATCAGTATTAAAACCCTGTGTGGGTTAACAGAAACATTACAAACCATTAGCAATTATCCCAAACTCTAAACAGTCTTCCCACAAGAAAACTGTCGACTTGAGTAAACACTTTTCCTAGTTTCCTGTTGTTGTGGGGACATTTGGTCCTAAACAGATCCAACACACAGCTCACCCATACACACACACCATCTTACCTGTAGCCCAGGTTAGTGGTTTTGGATAGCACCAGTGCCTGCAGGAAGTCCAGTATGGCTGCCAGCGCTCCACCCTGCAGCAGTGGAGAATGGACGAGCCTGAAGACTCCCGGCAGCACAGAGGAGCAGATCTTCGCTAGAGAGGTGGGGCAGGCTTTGGCCATGCAGGTCAGCAAGGTGACGGATACCTAAACAGATCACACTACATTTACAGTATACTACAACATGTAATATATATAACAATGTTGTTGTTTTGGTTGTTTGTCTGTTAATTAGCTGGATAACTCAAAAACGACTTGAAAGAGTTCTTCAACGATTTAACATTGCAAAAAGGATCAAAACTGATGCTGCAGAACCAGAGATGCTGTCTCTTACTGCATGCCTTCCTCTTTCTTTTAAAAACCTGGTGCCTAAATTTCCCACAATGCAACTTCATCACAGCCAGTTCATGTGAGCTCATTTCTTCTTCACTAATCTTTCATTACAGGACCTGGCCTTTTCTGCTTTAAGAGATTGTCCACTATTTTAAGGTGAAACTTAACAAAAAAACATGGGTATATGGCTATATCCATGCCTCTTTATTACCCCTTTCATTTATTCCAGCTATCCTTGACCAGATCACCTTGAACTCAAAATAAGCCAATCTTCAAACATTTGTTATTCTATAAATTTAACACTTCACCTGGTGGAAGGATCATCATTAATGTGTGTTAAATTCAGTGTGGTACCTGTGATACATGCATATCGTTCTCATCCACCAGACCAGGAAGCTCGCTCAGCACCGGCTCCAGTGCTGCGGGTTTGATGCTGGCACCGTGATGCGTGACCAGCGTGGTAAGACACGCCAGCGTGCCGAGCTTCAGAGCGCGCTGGTTCTTCCGCAGGAAAGATCCCAACACAGACAAAGCTTCTGGCAGGATGGACGACAAGTTAATCTGGACAGGAGGGTGGGGGAGAAAAGACCGGAGAAGAGACAGAGAGAGAAAAGTCCTGTTATTTTGTTAGTCGCTGCTTTTTTCTTATTCGGAAAAGTCTTTATTAAAAAAAAAAAAGTCAAATAAAGATTCACACTGAACCTTTAATGGAGAAGCAGCTATGAGGGTGATGGTCCTAACTGCTGTCAGTCTTGTGATCTCATTCTTTAACCTCTCCAGAAAGATCGCCAAAACACCCTGCAGCTCGGCCGCCAGGTGGTCGCCAAGGTGACATACCATGTGACCCATGCAGGAAATAGCCCTCTCTTTCACTTCCTGGTCGATGTCTGTTGCTTTCAGCCTCTTCATGGTTACAGAAAACACCTCGGAGAAACACAATTTTATGATTTTTCAAACTCTTCACAAACCAAACGATACCAACAGATGAGCTGTTGACCGTCTCTTCAGCTGAGCGGACACTGTGTGGTATTAGTGATCTTGTATGTTTTAGGCCACTTAAATTTACCAGCCTTCTGGGTGATAGAAACAGAGTAATACAGTTCTACGGTTATTATAGCCAGAGTTCAAAATAATTTACAGGAAAGTGTGAAACACAGCAAAACTGTCCTGTCAAACCTGACCTCTCGTACCTCTCTGACAAACGGCTTGGGGTCGAACTCTCCCGCTGTGGCGGTCTGTCCTTGCGGTCTCATCACTCTGACCAGCTGCTGGGTGACCAACAGAGCCTCTGAGGCGATCTTATAAAAAGTGTCTTCTACACACGCCACCACCGGGGGCAGCAGCACCTGCAGGGGCGATACACAGAAGTCTTTACATGTTCATTTTATTATCTAAATAAGCCATAAATACAAATACAAAACGTTCCAATACTTTTGTAAGACAATGATATTGCATGTTAACAGGCTGAGGTGATTGGTTCTCCAGCTACTGGCTCCTACAGGCGATTGCCTTCTTCCAGATAACACTTAACTGTATAATGATCCAAGCAGTCGGTATTGTATGGTGCAAAACCTTGTTTCCCAACAAGCCACACCCCCGATCCTGTTGTTTGTATTGTATTGCTTTTTGGAAACCAATGATATACTTTTTACTTCATTACCTTTATTTGGTAAATTATTGAGACAATGAGACACATGAGACAATTCATTTTCCAAAGCTGTGAAAGAAACTTTCATGTGCAATTTCATGTTCATCTGCATTCGAGCAGACATTATGAACTCTTTATTATTTCTGTTAGCACGTAGCCACAGGATCAGGCTGTTTTTCTAAGTATGCGTGGAGGCACAAAAACAGAGGACTGTGAAATTCTGACTGATGTTGTGCAATGTTTTGCATAAAAACCTAGAAACAGACTTCTTTAAGTGCAAAAGTAGAGAAGAATCAGATAACAGAAATGAACTGGCTCCCTGAGCCACAAACTGAAGATATGAAGCTAAACGCAGAGATTGTAGTCTGCAGGTTTACATTATTTATATGAACAAAGCATCTTGATAATATATGCATATTTCACAACCGCCTGCAAATATCCTGAAGCAAAGCTTGAAAAGAGGTTTAAAGAACCTGCATGTGTGGCTGAAAGGCTTGAGGAGGATGGGAGAGGAGGAGGACGTGGAAGAAGGAGAGAGCATCGATCCTCATGGTGGAGGAGGTGGACTTGTCTGTCAGGGAGAAGACAATACCTGGAGGAGGAAGGAGTGGGCAGGACGTAGAGAAAATGAAGCAGTTGAATGAAAAAACAGCCACATTTTAGATGAGGTGCAAACGAAAGAGAAATAAAAAGCAAGAATGAGGGAGCTGGGAAATTAAGTGTGTGTGCTTACCAGGTATTAGAGCAGGTATATGCTGCTCCAGGGCTCCGGGTACAGTGTGAGCCAGTTCAGTGAGGAGACAGAAGCAGCCCTGTCGAGACTTAATGCTCTTCTCCTTCAGCTGTCTGTGGAGAGCCTTCACTATCGCTGGCACCTGGACAGACAACACACATGTTGATGTTGTTTATATGGAGGTTATGCTTTTTAAGGGGGTGCACAGTATGGTTAAGGTAAGAGAAATATTGTGATTATGATAAAAAGGTTAAGGTTAAGGTGGTTAAGGTTTGTTAACTAAATCATCTGGTCCCTTAAGATTCTGGGCTGCTAAAATCAGGCAACAAGTAATCACTGACTTTTAAAATTAAACAAAACACAAAACAAGCAGAAACTTCAGATTTCCAGGAGATATATTGGGTTGTTTTTTAGCTTTAGTTTTACTCTGGATTTAAAAACCTTTTGAATTACAATTGATATCAACTTTTGCTATTGGCTTTGTGCACTAGTGTACAACAGTGAGGAGATGAACATGCTTCATTGTCTTTTGTCTGCATACCTTATTAATTGTTTGGGCTTAACTTACTATTTAACATTGCACTGAACAAATTGTTCAGCAACTGAATGGTGAAAACTCAGATATCTTCTTAAATGTTTTTTCAGGAATTTTGCAGCTTATAATGTTATGTTTTAAATAGTTTTACTATAAAAACTACAAAAACCCTGGTTACTTGCTCTGGCCAATGATAATTTAACTCAAAAATGTTCCAAAAATGTCTGTATAACTTAAACTCTGGTCCACTCCACCATCCCCTTCTCCCCTTCAGAAACAACATTTCATCTTTCACACACTGTAAATGCTCATTGCTGCATCTCGTAATTGTTGTAAAACCTTTCTGTACCTGTGACTTCAGCATGGCGACAGCTGGCTCTTCCTCCCTGGTCACCCCTGAGTCTGAACAGGCAGTGATGAGGCCATGGTGGCCTGATCCCACTCGTGTTTGTCTCAGCAGCATTGAAAAAGCAGCAAAGACGTCCGCCCTCACGTTCTCCTCGCGCTCCTTGAATCGGGCCAGCAGAGCGGGGCAGATGGAGGAGTAGAAGGAGAGGAGAAGGTCCCGGCGGGTGTTGATCAACGCCTCCAGACACTTGATCGAGGAGCGCCGCACCTTCCAGCTCATATCATCATCGTCACTGTACTCATCGCCTGACTCTGGGTGGAGAGATAAGATAAGCTATTCATACTGGAAGAAGCCTGACTTTAGTTTAAGTTTAATTCACTTTCACTCACTTTTCATGTATCTCTTTTATAAATGAGTAGCTTATTAATATCTATGAACCAAGAGCAGCACTCACTCAATCTAAACGAAAACACAAACCAATTGTAAATCTTTGTTGCTTTATCACATACAGTAAAAACATGAGACTTTCTTTAGACGATCTTCATCGAGGGAGGCCCCATACTTTTGTTTTATTTTGTTTTATTTTTTACTACCAACTGTAGAAGCTGGTAGTAAAAAATAAAACAAAATGTGTTGCCAGTCGTGCTTCTTGCACATTTTTTGTTTAACGTTAATAATTTAGTTTTTTCCGGCAGTGAGAGTGGGCAGCTATGATTGGGGTCAGACATGCATGACGTATTTGTATTTATTATTTATAGCTTGTTTGGAAAAGTGCACCGAAGTAAGTTAAATGCTTCAATCCCAGTTATTATTAAAATTAAATAAATAAAATTATTATTATTTTAAAGTTTTAATAATGTAATAATAATAATCTTTATTTGTAGAGCACTTTTCAAAAACAAGTTACAAAGTGCTTTAACAAGTGTAAAGACAATAATACCCAAGAGACAATAACACAAAACAATACAAGGTAAAAGCATGAAAACACTGAAAAGACTAAAATACAATAAAATAAAAGGGATAAAATAAAGTCAAATAAGATCAGGAAAGGGGGTGGCACGGTGGGACGGTGGTTAGCACTGTCGCCTCACAGCAAGAAGGTCGTGGTCGTGGGTTTGCATGTTCTCCCCGTGTCTGCGTGGGTTCTCTCCGGGTGCTCCGGCTTCCTCCCACCATCCAAAGACATGCAGTCTAGGTTAATTGGCAACCCTAAATTGTCCTTAGGTGTGAGTGTGAGCGTGAGTGGTTGTTCATCTATGTGTGGCCCTGCAATGGACTGGCGACCTGTCCAGGGTGTACCCCGCCTTGTGCCCGATGTCAGCTGGGATTGGCTCCAGCCCCCCCCCCGCGACCCTGTATGCAGGATAAGCGGTTGACGATGGATGGATGAAGATCGGGAAAGGCTCTCCTATAAAAGTATGTTTTAATTCTGTGGATCTGACGGGCAAGTATATTTGTGTGTCATCAGCATAAAATAATATGGATATGGTTTATGGATAATATGTCCAAGGGAAGCAGATACAAGGAAAACAAAATGGGTCCTAAGACCGACCCCTGAGGCACACCATATTTAACTGGACAGAATGAAGAGACATAGTTGTTTACAGACACGCAAAACTTCGTATTTGACAGGTAGGATGAAAACCATTCTAGGGCAGTACCAGAGATCCCCACCCAGTGCCTCAGTCTGTCTAACATGATGTTGTGATCAATGGTGTCAAAAGCAGCGCTAAGGTCCAGGAGTACCAGGACTGAGCACATGCCTTCATCAGCAGACATTAAAAGGTCATTGGTGACTTTAAGCAGGGCAGTCTCAGTGCTGTGGTACTTCCTAAAACCAGACTGAAACTTTTCAAATAATTTGTTATTTTCCAGTACAGTGAGCAGCTGTTTGGACACAATTCTTCTAGAATCTTTGCAATAAAAGGCAGTTTTGAAATTGGTCTAAAATTTTGTGGGAGGGAGGGATCTAAACCAGGTTTCTTTAAAAGTGGGTTCACGCAAGCCGTTTTAAAATAATCAGGGACACAACCAGTAGATAGGGAGCTGATCTCTGTTTTCAACAGCTCCCTATCTACTGGTTGTGTCCCTGATTATTTTAAACAGCTTGCGTTTTTTAGCACAACAAAGCAGAATTTACAAAGGAAGCACCAGATGAAATCTAAACAATAACAAACCAAAAGAAGAAAATGCTTAACAGAAAACGACAAAAAGAAAGACAAAGACCTTCATCAAGTC